>NC_136796.1:24384477-24416977 GCF_951216825.1 Electrona antarctica | reverse complement strand
GACTCCCATTGGCTTAGGCAGTGTTTCAGAGTTGGGTTCAGACTCACATTGGCTTAGGGGCAGCCAATCATGACTAGGTCCTCAGAAGGTCGCTAAAAGAAAATGAGCGATCATAAGCAAGGTTTTCACCTGGCAAAAAAATAACACAATGTGTACAATTATGATGTTCTCATTTATTGTTACTGCCGTTTACACATACTGCCAACCAAGTGAAGATTGAGGCTTTAACCTTCGCTTGTATACAAAAGTATGAAATATCCAAGACAATTAATATTTTATGGAAAATGCTTCTGAACATATTGCTAATTTGACCACTACAAATGCTTAAAACTGAAAATCACCCACTTTGAATATTATCCACCTATAATCACCAGTATGTTCTTATCAAAACCATTCAATGCAGCCAGTATGGACATTTCCACATACTGCGAGAAGGCGACTAGTGAAGGCGGAAGTGAAATGTGGAAGTGAGTCAGACAGTAACGGCTAATTACGGACATTAAATACAGCGATAACATCCGAAACCGCTCGCGCAACATGCTTCCATAGAAGACATGCTGGCTTCTATGGTACTGTAACTACAGTAAATTAACCATGTGCATGCTTGGATATCAGGTTGACATGCAAGTAGATTATTTCATGAATGGATTTCTTTCTCTCTCTCTCTCCTTGCCTACACATCTGCTGAGTGTCTGCGAAAGTCTGAATCTGACTTTGTTTTTCACTAAAAAGGATGTTCATAAAAATATATTGTATGATGCAATAACAATATTTGTTTCACTAAGATTTTAGAAAGGAGCGCCTACATGAGCAACGGTGGAAGAAGGGATAGGCTTTAGTTTAGACATACTATTGGTCCAACTGTCATTAGACCGACAACCTACCTCAAACACTAACCTAACTAACTAATCAAACTTTAAAAGCCATTGAATCCCAAACCTCCAAATTGCTCTCAATTAAAGGAGATAGATACTCCAGTGCAATAGCATAAACACAAAGAGCCAGATTCAAAATCAGACCATCACTGCTGATGGCCTGACTTTGACACTAATGGGTTTGACACCAATGGTTGTAGGTAAACACAAGGTAATCACACTTTAAGCATTTGACCTTCTTCAACAAAGATGGCGAAAGCAAACATTCTTTGTTCTATACTTATACATACAATTGTATGGTACAAAACACTGAAGTCCTTAAACCAGAAACCTAACTGCAAGCATGGGAGAAGCGCATGTCCGACCGCATGTCCGACCGTTGTTTCCGCATGGCGGTCCGTTGGTGTGTGTAATCTGTGTGTGCATCCCTGGAAGAAGTACACTTTCTTTTTAGCTTTTTTTTTTTGCTTGAGTAAAAGTATCCATGTAGAAATACTCTGTTACAAGTAAAAGTCAGGTATTAAAATGTACCGGTACTTGAGTAAAAGTACAAAAGTATTGGCATAAAAAAGTACTCATTATGCAGAATGTCCCATTTCACAAGTTTCCAAATGTAGCCTATAAAATCCTTTGAAAATAGCAGATCTACAAGCTTGTAGATCGGCTAATATATTTTCAAATTGCCAAAGTATATACAGTAGGGCTGAAGAGGTTTGTGTACAGTATGTTTTGTAATAATGATCTAAATCTATCAAAGCAACTAGTAATTAAGATTTTTAAATAATTGTAGTGGAGTAAAAAGAACAATATCTGCCTCTCTGAGACGTAGTGGAGTAGAAGTAGAATTATTGAAAATGAATACACACTTGAGTAAATGTACTTTACACCACTGGACATGAGACGATTCTGGTATCGCCGAAAACTGGATCTGAGCTGCACTGACGGTTGTCCCATGCCTCCTCCCCCTGAACCCCCCCCCCCCCCCCCCCCCCCCCTGTCCCCACCACCACAACAACAACAACAACAACACACTCAGCAGACGCTTCAGAATAATGTCAGAGCCCAATTCTCGTCTGCACACCGACCCCCACACGCCACCCCTCACCACCCCACCCCACCTGCACCGCCCCAAACGCTTCACAAACAGTGTTCTGCTCCCGGAACAGATTTTGCCAAAACAAGTTCTCAGCAGAAAAAAATGGAGGGGAAGCAAAAAAAAAAAAGAAAAAGGGCAGGGAGACTGCCTATGCTTCAAAGGAAAATAGGCCAGTCATGTCACACACACGCACACAAAACATGCACTCACACACGCATAGTCGCATACCCTCCTTCTCCTCCCTTGTCATCATCATCATCGTTGTCGACGGAGACAGCCGGGCTCGCATTTAAGCACTGAGGGTGATAAATGTCAGAGAGGCAGAGTGGCTTCTATCTGCTCTCTGCATTAGTGTCATGTACGCATAGAGGAGATTAGGGGGGAGAGAGAGAGAGAGAGAGAGAGAGAGAGAGAGAGAGAGAGAGAGAGAGACAGAGAAAGCAAAATGAGGACATGGAAGAGTTCGTGTGAAAGGGGGTACAGAAAGGGATGGGTAGAAGGAAGAAGTCCTACGGAGATAGGGAGAGAGGACGGGAGGGGGGCAGGGAGAACATACAGTATGAGACAGGGATTTCAAAGGAAGAACAAGAGAGAGAGAGAGAGAAGGCACGAGAGCAAAGAGACGAGATAAAAGGCAGCGAGGGTAGTGAAGAAGAAAGAGGGACACAAATCCAAATAATCCTGTGTTGATGTTCTTGTCGCTGCCTCACCGCACTTCCTCCTAACCTGAGGAGCCAGCCGACTGTTGGAGCCTGCCGGAGTATTGAAGCCAGGCCCAGAGGAGAGAAAGGGAAAAAAAGTTCTTCTGAGTTTTCCCTTATTATCAGAGATAGCCTTTGGTCAAGGACCGGACTGAATGTGTGTAAATGGTTTGCAATGGTTTACATACATGTGTTTTACCATCACCACAAATATTCATAGCGACAGTGAAGTAAACGTTGGGCTCACTGTATCGCTCAAGGGCAGTAAGGCAGGAGGAACCAGGGATCGAACCAGGAACCTTTCTGTTTTTAGACGGCCGCTCTACCTCCTGAACCTTCCCAATAGCATCAAAGTAGATCCAATCTGTGCTTTGTGTCTTTATTTAGTTAATTTAATATGCACATTTTTGGATTTTCCCGAATGGAAACCAAAAAATCACACTCAGATTTGCTCAGACACATATGAAGTATAAATTCTAAGACGAAAATCTACACTAAAAGCTGAATATAGGAGGGGCTAGCGCCCCTCAAAACGTCTTATGCTTGAAAGAGGTGGATTTTCGGGCTTTATCAAAACAAATTAATGTGCAAGAATGGAAACTCTTGCCGAATAGGTTTTGAGGTAGAAAGTATTGGACTTGCATGACTATCGCTTTTGCACAGTTTATAGCTTAATATGTTGTAATTAGCCTAGTATAACTAAGCAGGCCTGTAGTTATTATACATAAGTAGAAGCCACGTCAGGTTCAATAACCAAATGCATTTCCGAACGCATGTATCCCACATTTCAACTGTACCGAAGAATAAAATCAGATGATACAATTAGGCTAACTAGACTGGTGCCCGGCTGTAGAGCACCGAGTCGGTAACGATCCATGACCCACCCGGCTATGCAATACCTGTTGTACCCGTGTCAGAGTACCCGTTCCACCCATCTGTCTGTGTCCCTTTTACGCCCATATATGGAGATTTCCGTATCTGTCTCTCTGTGGCCCTTTATTCATATGCAGTATATGGAGTTCTGTGTCAGGCATGCCCAAATATGAAGTGTTGTGATGTCAGAACAGGCCAGATCCATATATGGACATATAGGGGTGATCAGGTCCAGATCCCAGGCAGAGGCTTTTGTGCTGGTTCTGGAAAACTGGCAATCCGACGGACTCAACACCGGGCACTGCACTCCCTGTGTGGGTGTGGAACGCATGTGTCGAATTTGAAGTTGGTGTGGCGAACGGTTCTCGAGTTACGTGCATTACAGACGTATATACACGTACAAACGTACGTTGGTGGGCAACTGGGCATGTTCTGTACACTTTAATATAAGATGTCAATAAGATCATCACTCATCATAATAATCACCTTTATGATTGAGTTTATGTGAGCAACCTCTGTTAATTAAAAATTCGCACTTATTCTGTGATGCCTTTTGTTGCTTCATAAAGATCTGCTATTTTGGGGCAAATGTTCCCCCTAGCATAGGGATGCTATGGTAAATGGTAAATGGTAAATGGTGCATTTATATAGCGCCTTTATCCAAGGCGCTTTACATAGATTGTGCATTACATTCACCCATTCACACACACATTCATACACTGATGGCAGCGGAAACCATGCAAGGCACCAACCAGCACATCAGGAGCAATTAGGGGTTCAGTGTCTTGCTCAATGACACTTCGTCACTAACTCTGGGGGAGCCCGGGTTCGAACTGGCGACCTTGCGGTTACCATCCGGAAACTCTACCCCTGAGCCACCGCCGCCCTATGGTGTGACTTTAAATGTTCCCCCTAGCATAGGGATGCTATGGTGTGACTTTAAATGTTCCCCCTAGCATAGGGATGCTATGGTGTGACTTTAAATGTTCCCCCTAGCATAGGGATGCTATGGTGTGACTTTAAATGTTCCCCCTAGCATAGGGATGCAATGGTGTGACTTTAAAATACAATTAATAATACTAAATATTGTCAGTCAGACCTCAGTCAACAACAAGAGTAGAGGCTCTTAACACATTCACATTTCAGTGTTTGAGAATATTGTTTAAAAGGAGTCTCGATAGAAAAATGACAGCAAAGGGAATGAATGTTAATGTAATCGCCTCATCTTTCCTGACTAAACTAACAAAAAGGTAAAAACTTCGGGCGGCACCGTAAGTCAGGGAGAATGATAAGGAAGGAGGGCAGAGGAGACGGTAATTGTCACAATGTTTCCTTTTGTTGCTGCTCTCTTCTGACACAGCAACAGATAACTGAACTCTCCCCTGACAGTCTGATTCAGAGACCAGACTTAACTTAGATCTTAATTGCAATCTTAAAATAATGTGTGTGTTTTAACACAAGGAGACAGGTTTGCAAAGTTATGAAGGCCGATGCAAACAACGGTGGGGTCTTTTTGTAGCGACAGTGTTTGATACAGATGTCTGATACCACCGACGTGCCCTTGAGCAACGTTGCCTACAGCAGTGGTTTCAACCAGTGGTCCGTGGACCACCAGTGGCCCTTGAGGGGGTTCCAGGTGGTCCCTTGCAAAATGATGGAGAGTTGGAAACCAAATGGACCCTTATTAGATCTTTAACCCTTGAGAGCTAGTGTAAAATTAAACCTTAATGGACAAAGAATGTGGAATAATTGTTTTTTTGATCGTTTGCTTGTTATCTCTCCTATGGTACCACATCAATACATGGGTCTGAGAGGCTAAATCTCATCAAATGGTGGTCCGTGGCTCAAATGGCGAATAAATAATGGACCTTGATATGAACAGGGTTGAAAACCACTGACCTACAGTATAGCCTGATTAATACTGGTCGATGATGTCTGCAAATATATGTTTTGCACTCCGTCCGTGTGTGAGTCCGTGTGTGTGTGTGTGCATCCGTCCGTCTGTTACCAGCTAATCTCCGGCACCACTAGAACGGCCTGTTATAGTGCCACCAGGAGGCCGACTTTTGTAAAACACATTTTTTGATATTTTTTGTTAAAAAATCCCGAAAATCGTTACAAAGTATCTCTATAGTCATGTGTTCAAGACGGATCTGTCTGATATTTCATATTCCATCCTAATTGGCTAACATTGGCTTTCAAAGTTTGCAGGATGAACGCAGTGTGCAATTTACGTGAAATCTTTCAAAGACTTTCCTACTAGGCTGAGGAATATATCCCACCCTTTTCACATTGGCCTGTTATAACGCCACAAACATTTTGGAACAAAATGCCTCAAAACATCCAATTTCCATCCAAGACGTAAGAAGAAATGCCACCCTTTTCACATTGGCCTATTATAGCGCCACCAGGATTCCACAACCTGACCTGCCCTGGTGGAGATGGAGACCTGTGCCCCGAGGTGCACTTTATCTAGTTTTATCTCGTCCAATGTCGCCCTTGGCTGGGATGGAGTTAATAAAGTATTCAATCAATCAAAACTGACTTGTTTTTTGCAAATTGGAGAAAATAAACAATGATTCTTCTTGATTATAATAATTTGCTTCTTTGGCTTGTATTCAAAAAAAGCACAAAAGCAATACAAAATATGTGAATAAGCAACAGTATGGCTTCTCCAGGTTGGAGAAGCAGCAGCAGAAAATGAAAGACATCGTTCAAGCGAGGCCATGCGATTGTTTGTCCCCTGTGCTCCCAGAGAGGGAAACGACGTAAACACCCGGGGACAAAACACAGACACGGTCAGCTCCAACCGTAAGGCATAAACAGCATAATAATAACAAAATGTTCCAGTGGGGGTCTTGACTCGCTCGCATAATGTAGCCTTCACCTGAATGCGATTAGCACATTGTTTTCCCTGAGGTCGCAGCACTCCAACCGCATGACTGTTTGCCTTTCTGATTCGGCAAAGTACTTTTGGACTATTAAAGTTGTCCGTGTATTATAAATGAATCTAATGCACTCGGTAGTACACTCTCCATTAAAAAAGGCCCCTGAAGAGAAGCGTGCAGCGTGTATGGTACATTGTACACAGGCTATTAGAGTGCTGCGTAACAGCGTATTTACAGAGGAAACGCACAGCAATGTACAAGAGCAGGGGTGGACAAATACTCAACCCCATGCACTACTTGAGGCAAATTACAGATACCATTGGTCAAATATTACTCGACTACAAGTGAAGGTTGCTATGTCAAATTTGTACTTGAGTTAAAGTAGTGAGCTACTTGCTTTTTAAGAATAGTTAAGTATTAAAAAATACATGCTTTTTTAAATACTTAGGTGCTCAAAAGTACAAATTAAAGTAAATGTAGTAATATCACCTGTCCAAGCTCAACGCATTGTTAATATTTGAATTAGGGCTTAAGAGGTTAATTCATGATGTACTTTTTTCCCTTCCTAGAAATGTAATGGAGTGTGCAAGTACTGCAAGTATCCAAAAATACACATACTCAAGTAAAGTTTAAATGTTTTTCTTTTTAAATGTTTGTCCATGTTTTGTTTTAGTTTTTAGCTTGTGTTTTTTAAATAGGCTCTATGTTTTATGTTGCACTGCCAATAACTGAGGGGAAACGGTATTTCATGTTCTTTTGTATGCAAGTACATAGGAAAATGACAAATGACAAAGTGATTCTGATTCTGAAAGTACACATACAAAAAAAGCTATAGTAAATACACTTTGTTAGTGTAATCCTCATTGGGATCACACATTGGGTTTTATAAGCCCTCGCTTATGCAGGAAGTAGCACGACAGAGATAGATTGTATCATCCAAGTGGTTGCTGGAGACAAGATGGCTACATCTGGCTTTATACATCATAATTGTAGCTCCACACCACGCACCCAAAGCCACAGGGAAAATCTCTCTCACACACACACACACACACACACACACACACACACACACACACACACACACACACACACACACACACACACACACACACACACACACACACACACACACACACACACACACACACACACACACACACACACACCTCAAAAGTGTAATTAGCATTAGCGGCTACACATTAAACCTTCCTGAGTGACTGCATCAAAATAACACCACCACACTAGTGCACGCACGCACGCACGCACGCACGCAGCTACCCATTCAACCTTCCTGAGTTGTGTGCAACTCAGGAACACAACTCAGGAATTCAACCTTCCTGAGTTGTGAGTTGTGCGCGCGTGCACACATCGTTTTTTAATTACTCCATGATTATACACCACAAATACACGTAATGGTTTAATAGTAAAACAGTCATAGAGGCACGCCCTGGTCTTAATTGTTTGATTACGCACGCACGCACGCACGCACGCACGCACGCACGCACACACACACACACACACACACACACACACACACACACACACACACACACACACACACACACACACACACACACACACACACACACACACACACACACACACACACACAATTTACATTGACTAGGCTTCTATCAAATTCCAAATTCTGTACCGCACTCAAACCAACGTGCGTTTCCATGACGATCTCAATCATTTCCTCTTCAAACTACCCAATGCAGTGAGTGCGGTGATGATGGAAGCTGTATGTATGTGCGTGCGTGCGTGCGTGCGTGCGTGCGTGCGTGCGTGCGTGCGTGTCCAGGTTGCTGCCACCTGCTCATTACAGATTCCAGCCATGACTTTTCATCTGCAGGTCTCTAATCATATTATTTGCAGGTGAAACAGAAGACATAGGGTCAGAGAGGAAGGGGAAGGAAGAGACGTGAGTCACACTCTTTTTTAGTTTCGACACTTCGACATTCTCTAAGTCAGAGGTTCCCAAACAGTGGTCCCCCATAAGAGAAGATTTTTAAGGCCTGTTAATTTCAAGGACCCCCGGTTTGACTTGCATTAGTCTACCCCCATTTAATGGCATTTCTATCTCTGGGACCCTCAATTTATATTGTAAAATCAATGTTCGGGTACATTTGGTTACATTTCTACACTCTCAGAGTTACAGACCCATAAGGGTCCATCTGGTTCCAAACTATCATTTAGCTGGGGACCCCCTGGAACTCCCTCAAGGACCCCTGGGGCTCTAAGTCTCTCTCTCTCTCTCTCTCTCTCTCTCACTGTCTCTCGCCCTCTTTCACTAGTTTGCAGACAGACAGACAGACAAATGTCTGATAGATGGAGGGTGTGTGGATGGATGGATGGACAAGAGGGGAAGGATAAACAGATGGGCGGATCCTTGTCTGTTACCCTGTTTCACCTTGAAAGCTCATTGGCTAGCTTCTGCAGCGAAAAGCGTAAATTTCATAAGCTGCACGAGCAGAAACACGCGCACACACACGCGCGCACGCACACACACACACACACACACACACACACACACACACACACACACACACACACACACACACACACACACACACACACACACACACACACACACACACACACACACACACACACACACACTTCACAATTACATGCACATAACATACATACATACAGATGAATGCACACATGCACTACGCCAAAGGGAGCAATTCACTCCTGGGATGTCCCCCCTGACACACTAATAAATTGTGCATACGCATTCATACACAACCACCCTCCCCCCGCCTCCCAAACACCCACCCACACGCACATGCACATGCACACATGCACATGCACACACACACAGTTTTGTTCTAATTAAGTTCCTCTCATTCCACGGCCCCCTGTGGAGGTTATGAACTTTCGAAGGTTTCCCACTGCCACTCTGTACGTCCCCTACAGCCCTGCAGTCATTCAGCATCCAGCTGTTGCTGCACTCACACACACACACACACACACACACACACACACACACGCTCGCTAAATGATTTCCCCGCTCATGACTCCATTCTGAATAATTACCGTGCACATGGGTACACACAAACCCGCAGGCGCACATAATAACTATAACACACAGTTGTGTGCGTGCCGCGCGTACATGGACACGTAACCACTGAGTTCCAGTAAATATTGTGCCTTCACTCACTCCCTCAACTCACTTTTGGCAGACCCCTATTTGAGGGGGCTCTCTTGGAAGGGTGTGTGTGTATTAGCACATCAAACTGAGAACTGGAGCCTGGCCTCACACACACACACACACACACACACACACACACACACACACACACACACACACACACACACACACACACACACACACACACACACACACACACACACACACACACACACACACACACACACACACACACACACACACACACACACACACACACACACACACACACACACACACACACACACACACACACACACACACACACACACACACACACACACACACACACACACACACACACACACACACACACACACACACACACACACACACACACACACACACACACACACACACACACACACACACACACACACACACACACACACACACACACACACACACACACACACACACACACACACACACACACACACACACACACACACACACATACACACTTAATGAAAAACAACCATTTATCTCGTGAGGACCAGGAAAATTGTCCTCACAATGTAAATTCAGCTATACTTGCATGTATAGTAATACACGCGCACGCACACACGCACGCACGCACGCACGTGCACGCATACACACACACACACACACACACACACACACACACACACACACACACACACACACACACACACACACACACACACACACACACACACACACACACACACACACACACACACACTCTGACACAATGCCACAGGAATGTAGGGCCTCAGTGGGAATAAACCCTGAACTAACCAGGAACTCGACTTGCGCACAGATTAACTGTATGCTTGTAAAAACCAAGCATAAAATTAAGGGGAAAAAAATACAAAACTGCCCAACTTTGCAAGGAAACCAAACAAATACACACACTCAAACAACAAGCCTTTTGAAAATAGCCGATCTACAAGCTCACAATGTAAAGCAATGCGACGCATTGTGATCTTGTACATCTGCTATTAAGATTTATTTGAAAACTTGAAACAGGTCATTCTGCATAATGAGTACTTACATTTGAGCAGTTCAATGAATAACCATCTAATTCCATAATTTATTCTGACCCCAATTTATTCTGACCCCTCCCACGAAAAGGTCTATTTGTCCTGACCCCTTATCCATAATTTATACATTATTATTAAATCTGTGTCCCCCCTGCTGGGAGAGCCAAAAGTCGCCTATGAACACCTTGCATGAATGACACACATGAAGCAAATTAGCATGCAGCAACATTTTTATGTCATGCAAAACAACTGATTTCCGTTGTCAGCAGCAAGTGTGTTTTCACGGAGAGGGAGATTAAACAGCAGCATTATATAGAGTAATGATTGGGATTTGTACAGAGGAACATCTGTATGCCTGAAGGTTTTGTTCAAATACAGAAGAACATCAGTGCTCATTTATTTCCCGCCTGCAATTACTGGGACTGTATGTTATTTCAGCTTCTCCTGTGGGAGCGCGTATAAGGAGCCACACACGGCTGCTGTCTCCGAACACGAGGCGAGCGTTTGTCTCTTATTGCTTTTGTTTGTGATTTCTCCTGCGGTTGAAAGTTTGTACAATGGCCACACATCAAGGCAGTTTCGTGACACGGGTGCCGTTTGAAACCAGTCCAAAAAACCCACTGTAGTACAGTATAGCCTACCAGTACCACACTGTAAACCCACTGTAGTACAGTATAGCCTACCAGTACCACACTGTAAACCCACTGTAGTACAGTATAGCCTACCAGTACCACACTGTAAACCCACTGTAGTACAGTATAGCCTACCAGTACCACACTGTAAACCCACTGTAGTACAGTATAGCCTACCAGTACCACACTGTAAACCCACTGTAGTACAGTATAGCCTACCAGTACCACACTGTAAACCCACTGTAGTACAGTATAGCCTACCAGTACCACACTGTAAACCCACTGTAGTACAGTATAGCCTACCAGTACCACACTGTAAACCCACTGTAGTACAGTATAGCCTACCAGTACCACACTTCCACAGAAACATAAAGCGCTCTGGAGGAAAACAAATCTTGTAGACACCAAGGCATGGAGAATGTCTTTTGTCTGAACAACACAGCGATCATCCTAGGCCAGTTGTTTTCAACCTTTTCCATATCAAGGTCCATTATTTATTCAGCATTTGAGCCACGGACCACCATTTGATGAGATTTAGCCTCTCAGACCAAAAACATTGAATATGGGTGTGGGGTCCATTTGGTTTCATTTTTGGTCTTGAACGTGTTATCAACTAGTGTAATGCTTCACTGTCGTCCGATGACGATGCAAAGTTCTGTGCTTGTACTGTAGGTCCGTGATTTTAAGTTTTCGACACTACGGGTGCCGTGGCATTCGGAAGGTTGAAAGTCTTTCCAGTATAAAGCAAAGTTGGAGGCCATCGATATTGTCCTTTTCTTTTTGCTGAGGTTTGCGTGATCTGCGCAAAAGGACAGTTAACCCATTTTGGGCGGGAACCCCTTTTGGTGTTTTAAACATTATGTTATAATTTAGCTATTGAAAAATAGCAGATCTACAAGCTCATAGCGCGCCACCGAGTGGCGCGCTACAAGCTTGTAGGTCTGCTATTTTTGAAAAATCGTGAAAATATTTATTTCAGAAAACTGGAGGATTTAGAAGGATTTTTTTTTTAAATTTGAGGTCAGGCCTAAATGGGTCAAATGATAAGGGACAATATCGGTGGGACCCAACTGTAGCATTGTGTGAGTGTTATTTGTAGAGTTAACTGTTAAATGCTGAAGAAGACAGCCAATATTACTTACTATAGTTGTCACTATAGTCTCACCATACTGTAACTTAACACCACATGTTGAGTTTGTTTTACAGTGCAGGTTAATTAAAACATTGCTTACAAAAATTGTAAGCAACACAACTAAACAAGATTTAGGTGTGATTTTGTTTGTACGTACTGTATGCTTGCACATTGGCTCTGGCTCGCTTACTAGCCTGTCATACGTTTGTAATCTGCTGTAGTTTTCGACCTGAACTGTAAAACACACCACAATATCCAGACCCTTTAAAAGTGATATTATTGTCTCCACCAGGCCGAAGGCATGGGGAGAGAGTATGTTTTGCACTCCGTCCCTGTGTGTGTGTGTCCGTGTGTGTGTGTGTGTGTGTGTGTCCGTCCGTCCGTCCGTCTGTTACCAGCTAATCTCCGGCACCATTAACCCGGTCGATGCCAAACTTTGCACACACACTCCCTGGATGCCAACGATGAACCTCTGCTCCACATTTTCCAGAACGGCCTGTTATAGCGCCACCATGAGGCAGCTTTTCACATGTTTTACCTAAAACTGCACCGATCTGCGTGAAACGTTGCATGCACACTCCCTAGAGGCCAAGGACAAACCTTTGACCTGCATTTTCCGCATCTGCCTTTTATAGCGCCACCAGGAGGCCGACTTTTGTAAAACACGTTTTTTGATATTACTCCTCCAGATTCTGTCCAAAAATCTCACAAATCGTTACACAGTATCTCTATGGTCATGTGCGCAAGTCGGATCTGTCCGATATTTCATATTCCATCCTAATTGGCTATAATTGGCTTTCACAGTTTGCAAGATTGCCCCGTTTTGAACAAAAGCCTCAAATCATGAACGCAGCGTGCAATTTACGTGAAATCTTTCACACATTTTCTTACTAGGCTGAGGAATATTTCCCACCCTTTTCACATTGGCCTGTTATAGCGCCACCAACAGGTTGATTTTTGCAAAACACATTTTTGGAACAAAATGCCTCAAATCATCCAATTGCCATCAAAGGCGTATGAAGAAATGGCACCCTTTTCACATTGGCCTATTATAGCGCCACCAGGAGGCCACAACCTGACCTGCCCTGGTGGAGACCTGTGCCCCGAGGGGCACTTTTTCTAGTTAGTTATGTTTTGATGTGAAAATTATATGAATAGCAACGGTGTTCATAGAAAACGGCAAAAATAAAGTTGTTTGCTGGTGTCCCTTTAGACAGGAGGTGAAAACGCAACAAAGTGAAAACACCTTCCAGAGTGGAAATCTTTGAGAACGCCGTTTTCTCCCTTCTCCATGTAAACAGGCAAAACGGTGAATCCGCAAAACGGTGAATCTGCAAAACTTATGACATCATGGCTCACGTTGGCTCACAGCGCATATGTTTATTACATTGATGCAGAGCCATATATGATATAATGGATTTCCTACAATGAACAAGCATCCCTCCTCGCCTACAAAGCGCCGCTCATCAGCGATGGTGAATGTAAAACCATGATGTAAATATAATGCCTTGTGGTAGGCGGCAGCAGCGTTTATGTAGCCTAATGTATTATAATATATATAATCATCCCATGGCGCGCTCTGCCTGCATGCCTCTGGGCTGCCTGGCAGCCTGTGTGTCACTCCATGTGTTAGTAGAAAGCAGGCAGCGAGTGACGGACACAACCGCGTTGTGTTCTGGAAGCATCATTCAAAACCCTGATAGGGTTGCGTGAAGGGGGAGCTACCTGGTTCTTCTTCTTGTACGTGGGTGACTGGTCTATTTGGCAGCACGTTACCGCCACCTAGCGACATTATAGCGTTTTCATAAAGTGTGCGTTCTCGTGTAAAGGGTCAATAAAAAATGAGAACGCAACAGGACTTTGCCGTTTTATCTGGAGACCGCCGCCGTCTAAAAGAGGCCTTAGACAGGTAGCCTTGTATAAGAAGTCAGAACAGCTCAATGTGTTGGATTTGATTAGCTGCAGCTATGTTGCTTCCACGTTGTATAAGGTCAGTCTTACAGTATGGCGGCGCCTGCCATGTTTTTACCCTGCTGTAGTTTTTAACATTTAGACCGCTAGCATTCATTGACAAATTATGATATAATTCACGCCAGCATTTTTCCCAGTTGAGCTCTTATTTTGAAGAGCCACATTTCCAGACTTCCGGTACTGAACACAAACTAGGAAGTTAAACGGGTCGTGAACAGGTCTTGTTTACCAAACGGATCTATGCCGGTGCACTGAAGGGCTCCACATCGTCGGCTCTGTGCCATCAAATAAACCTTGTTTTGACCAAAAATGCCATCTGGGACAAGGAATAGGAGATACAGGCGATTGAAAGACATAGAATGGATGATTATGGTGCCGACGATCTAAGATAGGCGACCCAGTGTTATGACAACAACAGCTAGCAACCCGATGCTAACGTAAGTAGCATTATGGCTTGATCGATCGAAAGCGCTATAAAAGCACAATGGCGTTGAGCGTTGGGATTAAATAATAGGCTTTAATTGATGTACATCTAATACTGCAATGGTGGTATAAGTGTTAAGCTGAACTGGAAAGCAAACTATAAAACCAACCTAGGGTTTCACCCCTCTTTTAACTTACTAGAGTCAAATGTAGATAGTAACTTAGACACGGGGGAATCCAAGTGAAAACAAATTAATTTCCTGGTAGACTAAAAACTAACAGCAACTTTAGATCCCCAGGAGCAAGACATGAGAGCCACACTACTCTGGAATATTACAAAAATAAAATATTTGGTAAGCGCCCAAGATAACTAACGATATAACGGCTGATGGACAGGTTTAATTTGGAGCTGGCATTCATTTTGAACCGAGATTTCCTTTTATTCCCAAACGCAGTAACATTTCCTTTTTATCCGTCACATTTTGTTTTCAAAAGCAGCAGATACCGTCATTTTCCACCGCATAATTCGTCAAAAGTGCCCTGAAAGGAAAATTGATGGCAGAGAAAGTGTACCAGTGTAAGGTTGGCTCCTGCTTTATCGCAGATGGCGGCTAAACTAGCAAAAGTAGAGAGCTTTTATATTCTTTGATACAGGTTTCTCATCAGTCTGCAAAACCTCTATGCACACACGGGGAGACTCTAAAAGGTTTAGCATTGTCGCCCGAATGGGTCCAGTTGAAAAACGCTAGACGAACAGTGAACACCTGTGGTTGTCCATCATATATCACCACTGTCTGGCACCACATCATACGCACACACACACACGCACATAGGCAGTGCACAAGTATAGAGGGTATGCGTGTGTGAGTGGCAAAAGCTACTTTCCTGGCCTTGACAGCCCATACATCCAAACAGAAAAGTCCTATCTGACTGCATTAAACAACATTAAACAATGTTAAACTCACTTTGCATGTTGCTTTGCCACTCGATTTGCCACTCGATGTGCCATTCACTTTAAGAATGCGCATACTCTCTATTCAACAAGCAAGCCTACTAAAAACACAGACAAGCAGGTGGGAATGCACTTGCACTCACACATACATACAAATATGCACGCGTGTGCACGTACTATCCGCCGAATAAATGTGAAATTGGCCGAGTATGTTACATAGTCTAATGCTGGGTATACTGATGGAAAGGTAACAGAAGGTATAATTAGCATTCCATCTCACACCTACCTGGTTTAATTAATTCATGACTGCATCCACGCGCACATACATACTGTACGTTTCATAAAGGACTGATGATAAGTACCTTCACTTCCTCTGTTGTGATTTTAGGCCGTGTGTGTGGTGTGTGTGCGTGTACGTGTGTGCGTGCGTGTGTGTGGGTGCGCAGTGTTTTACACAGTGGAATGTATTTTTAGTCTCCATTGTGGTGGGTTGAATGCAGTGAGCTGATTGAACCCAGACCGTGGCTGGTGATACCCATCAACAAAACCAGCCCAGTGAAAAACAGACGCCAACCACTGCTCACTCTCTCCATCCCCCCCCACCCCCCGCCCCGTACAAACACACACACACACACACACACACACACACACAATCTCTTTCTCTCATTTCTTCACCGCTCCTCCATCTTCCCACTCCCCCCCTCTCTCTCCTGCCCCCCCCCCCCCCACACACACACACACACACACACGTCTCTCTCTCTCTCCTCTCTCCTCTCTCTCTCTCTCTCTCTCCTCTCTCTCTCTCTCTCTCTCTCTCTCTCTCTCTCTCTCTCTCTCTCTCTCTCTCTCTCTCTCTCTCTCTCTCTCTCTCTCTCTCTCTCTCTCTCTCTCTCTCTCTCTCTCTCTCCCTCCCCCACACACACGTCCCCCCTCTCTCTTCTTTAACTGGGGCAGTTTGTGGTCGGCTGACTCATTTCTGAGGAAATGTGGACCGTGGAAGAGAGGGAAGAAGAAAGAAAGAAAGATATATAGCAGAGGGCAGTAGAGAAGAAAGGGAGGGAGGGGAGGGTGAGACGGGGGATCAAGAAATGGATCAGCTCCATTCTACCAGAACATAACACAGAAAGAAAGGTAGAGAGATAGAGAGTGAGAGAGAGAGATGTGTTTGAGTAAGCCCGGTGTCTCTAGAGGATTAAGACCGACCATGGCTCCCTGTCTCCTCCTCTAAACCTCCCTCCGTCCTTTAAAGTATCTCCTCCCCCTCACCGTTACGCATCTTCCTTCCCTTTCCCTCCTCACAAATCTCTCTCTCTCTCTCCTGTCTTTTCTCTCAATTTGTCTTCATCCATCTAGGCGGCCAGCTCTCCATCCTACAGTATGCTTGATGATTTCTACTGTATGTGGTTGTGCACCGAAGTGTTACCTACAGTACAGTCACTGGTGGAACGTAACCAAGTGCATTTACTACTTACTACAAGTTCACAACATGTCGCGATGCGACGCATTGTGAGCTTGTAAATCTTCTATTCTCTAAAGATTACGGTATTATACATTTGAAAACTTGAAACAGGACATTCTGCACAATGAGTTATTTTACTTTTGGTACTTTAAGAAGTACATTTTGATGGCAATACTTTTTTTTAAACTTGTAATGGAGTATTTCCATAATGCAGTATTGAAACTTTTACTTAAGTAAAACATATAAGAACTTTTTCCACCACTGCCTATACAGTAGTACACTCGTACACGGTCAGCTTGTAGCTGTGCTATTCTCAGTCTGCACGACGCGATGCATGACCAGGTGTAACCGCCAAGTGTACGTCGACCAAGTACAATGCAACTCAGGCCTTTCCTTCTTTCCCCCCGCCCCCCTCTATCCTCGGCCTCCATTGATCAGTGCATGGCTGATTAGTTGCAGGGTGAGATGGTGACGTGACCTCATCTGGCCCTGGGCAGACCCTGCTAGCTAATTGCAAGCTAGCTGCTCCAGCCCTCAGGAGAAGTGAATGCTCTCTTTGCCCTGGAATACATACACACACACACACACACACACACACACACACACACACACACACACACACACACACACACACACACACACACACACACACACACACACACACACACACACACACACACACACACACACACACACACACACACACACACACAAGCATGCACACACGCACACAATTACGCCTACTCGTGTGCAATAGGAATACACACATGTGCACAAACAAATGCACGCAGAACAGAGGAAGGATTTAGTATTTAGGCGGTTGGCTGGGGCCAAGTCAGGTGGGAATGGCTGCACTGAAAGAAATGAGAAAAATGACTAAGAGTCTGGCGTAAATTGGATGGGCGATAGCGTGTGTGTGTGTGTGTGTGTGTGTGTGTGTGTGTGTGTGTGTGTGTGTGTGTGTGACTGCGCATACTTGCATTTAAGAGTGTGCGCTTTAGTGCACATTTGTGTGTCCCTGACCACTTATGTGTGTGTGCAGTGCAAAGTACATACTTTATAAAGTATATCATTTTTATACAAAGCATGTGTGTTAGTGTGTGTGTGTGTGTGTGTGTGTGCGTGCCCTGCGTGCGTGCGGTGCGGTGCGTGTGTGCATGTGTACACATAGGGTCTTTATCATAGAAATGGGCGAGAGCAGCAACAGCAGCACAGAGGTAATCATGGGCTTCTCCATATCACTACAGGTAACATATGTTACCACAGAGCCAGGGTGTGTGTGTGTGTGTGTGTGTGTGTGTGTTGTGTGTGTGTGTGTGTGTGTGTGAGAGAGGTTAGTTCGGCAAATATGTAGCACAGAATGAATGTGCGAGGGGAGCAATGACGTGCGTGTGTGCGTGCGTGCTTGCGTGCGTGTGCGTGCGTGCTTGCGTGCGTGCGTAAAAAAGGGTAAAAATGTATAGTTATTTTCTGAAATTGTACATTTAAATATGCAAATTAGGCATTGTGTAGAAAAATATGCAAAAAAATAGAAAATATGAAAAAGCTACTACTGTGGAAGGGTTATCATATATTAATTTACATATATTGACAATTTAATATATACGTTCCAATTTTGGTCTGGCTCAAGGACTAAAAAACTGGTTCTGAACTGAACCGGTTCCCAACCGGTGGAAAAGGGGTCACAGTGAGCGAACCTACTTCATCCTATACGCACATCACTCAGCACAAACATTATGAAAAGCCAAGGTCCCTCTCAGCGCCACAGCTCCACTGGCTGCCCTAAAATATTTAGGGCCCCCGAATGTACAGTCAAGAAACAAGCACGTCGATGTAAAATATTTAGGCCAGGAGGCACGCACCGCTCGAAACCCCACGGCCTGCTTCCACTCTCACCCGCCAGCCAGTTGGCCCGATCAAACATTCATGCCACTTCGACAGGATGGATTAATGTAAAAGGCTGGCCTGTGTTTCATCGAGGGAAGGTTCAATCCGATTGAACCACAAATCAAGACCCAAAAACAGGTGTCGGCTCTTGTTCTGTTGTGATTTACTATGTTACCATTATATGGAAAGATTTGTTCTAAAATGGGATGTCTGCCAGTTGGAAAAAGGTAATACCTTTTTTACTTAAAAAGGCATTTTCAGGGGTGCCTGGTGGCTCTTGCCAGTAAATAGACATTCCATGTGCTCCGTGTGTGCGAGGACCCAGGTTTGAATCTTGCATGTCGTGCCTCGCTCTCATACCCCAGTTTCCCTGACTGTCTATGAAGATCTGTAAAGCATACAAATGCCAGAAATGTAATCTAAAAAGTAAGTAATGCATTTTCAAGGAGGGAGAAAACGCCTACGTCTGTAAAATGTTGGGGGACAAGTATAGGAATATTTTGTCTTTTCTTTGATATAAACTTAACTGTCTATATAGACATAACATTGCAGTGCACAATGCCCTTGGACACGCCAGCTGCATCATTGAGTTGTATGCTGTGCAAATAATGTCAGTACTTAATGTCAGATCTTTCTTGAAATGTTTTCCACTGCCTTGTGGTTTCCTCGATGTCTCTTTACGAGCTACGGTTTCAATGCAAAGCGTTTTGTTTATTTTAAAAGCCAGGCTCTTCAAAATGAAATGGGGTTTTATATATGTAGAATACAAAGCTGCCTTTCCCCCCCGCGCTTGTTTTGAAGTTAATTATTATAGATTTCGAGGCAGCTTTCCAGCCAGCAAATTGCGGCTGTGTATCGAAGAGCATGGTTCATACCCCATCAGAGGCGTAAAGCCTGTTGTATCGACTTCACTTGTGGCTCCAGTGCTAGTGGTGCATGTCAGCATTATTTTACTTTGGTAGAAAAGAGAAACAGCGTGTCCCATATTTGAACCAAGCACTTCTCGAACTAATTAATGTACCCAGTCTGAGAACGCCAGATGGCTGCTTTGAAAAAACGAGCATCGTGTAGCATTAGAGCAGCACAGAGTTGTATGAGGAGCAATTAATTAAATTTAGATTAATTATTATATTTTTAAAATTTCAGTTAATCAGTCCCAAACAGATAACTGACTGATCTGTTTGGGACTGATTAACTGAAATTTTAAAAATATAATAATTAATCTAAATTCCCCATGCAGGTGACAAAACAGACTAAAAGTAAGTTTTACTGGATACACGGCTTGGCCAAACATTTTCACTTTCAATACGGTAATCCACAAGCAGATACCTGTGTCAATGTTGAACTGAGTGAGGGGTGGGTTCAACAAACACCTCCATTTTGAAACGCTACTATAGAGGGTATGCGCGTGACATCATCATCAAACCAGGAAGTTATGCAGGAACGCCTACTGAGTGGCAAAAAACTACTTTCTGGCCTTGACAGCCCCTACATCCACACAGAAAAGTCATATCTGATTGCATTAAACAACATTAAACGATGTTAAACTCACTTTGCCTGTTGCTTTGCCACTCGATTTGCCACTCGATGTGCCATTCACTTTAAGCATGCGCATACTCTCTATTCATTCACCTAATACAGACTTTTGATTTAGCTCAATGGACACTACTGTGCTGCAAAACAAGTGCGTGGTTGATGATGGATGAAGTGTCAACAACATGGGAGCCACCTTTTAAATTGGAAGAAGGTGCAGCTTCTGCTGCGTCGTTTGTTAAAAGAAAAACCTCCAGTTCTTCGGGTGCCACTTCATTTCAATTGTGCTCTTTGTCACACAGGTGGAGGACGTTGTCTGGAAGTACGACACACAGAGAGCCGACGGCAGGGGAAGAAAAAGAGAAAGAAACCAAGTGCCATTTGGCTCATTTCCCAGAACATGATCTAGCTGTAAGCCTTGGTAGAAATAACTGGCTTTTTCTTCTCTTGTGCAGACAGACCCCCTGTTCCTCATACCGCGTTTTCACCCATTGGAACGTATTTAATGTTAATTGACAGCTAATAGCAGATGTAATCCTAAATGTTCCATTAATTTCTACAATTAGACACCTATTATGCTCCTTGCAGTGCCGTTTCGTTAATTAACTATTGTTAATTGAATGCCTAATCCTAATGATGTGTCTCTTCTTTCTAAGCCTAACACAAATGACATTCCGACCCCCCGAAAAATTAAAGGGACAGCTAGCATATATTTTACTCAGTAAGTAACCATGTCATGATTTGAATACAACAATGCACAGATGTCTCTTGAACAGTTTCACTGGCAAGTATTTTCTTCCCACACAAACTGTACACTATACTGTAAAGTATATCTGTGCAGAAGGAAGTGAGCAGTACAGTACCTATACTGTTCCACGGTTCCCTCTCCATATACAGACCGTGTCATTCCAGAAAATGACATTGAGTTTTTAGAGAATAGTATATTCTGTTTTCTACTCCACTGTTTCCAAAAAATGAAATAAATGATGGGCTGCGAATACCCAATAATATTTGTTTATTTTATTGTATTTGTATTTCAAAATATATATATTTTTTTAATCTTAAAAATGTGAGCTTGTCTACCGGGGAAACGTCAAATTTCTCTTTTGGGTCTCGAACTAAAAGGTTTGAGAACCCTGCTCTATCAACCCTGCTCTCTCTGTTCCCCTCTTTTTAGGAGTCTGCAACGTGAGCCTGGAATCACCCAAACTGCTGTTTAACCTCGTTTTCATTTCCCAACAGCTGCTGCTTCTTCCTGAAAGAGTAAAGTCAATTTATTTGTTTTCTCTGTCCCTGTCACCCCAACGGCTGCGGGGTATTAAATACCTGTGAATCTGCTATATTTGCTCTTTGAGAGTAATCCTTTCTGGCAATATTGTCCACTTCCATTGTCCATTTCGACCTCCGCAAGTAAATAAATGCCACATTACTTGGGAAAGGTAGACACCAATAACTAGCGACCTAAATTTATCTATTACAAAAGCAAATGTTTTTGAGAGGCACTGAAAGCGATGGCTTGGAACAACGACCAGAATACTATTCATTGGTGCGTGAACCTGGTGCACCTTGCCGTATGTAAAACCCTAGTCCCTGAATTTATTTATGTTTCCATTTCCTGGAAAAGTTCCCCACAACTCAAGACGAACATTACCCATTGCTCTGGGTCCTGTTCATGTGCACACCCATGGAAACATCACAAATAAGTGTCCACAGATGTATTTTTTGTTTATAGGTTTTTAGGTTTGTTTTTGCAAAGAAGCACTTTGGATATCATGTCCAGATCGATTTTTAGTAGATCAATGAGCGGCTGAGCACACAAAACATCAACGCCTCTCCATTTGATTTGTCGGTCAAACAAATTGACATTGATGAGCTCCACTCCAACATTTTTCTATTTTCACTCTAGCAAAACAAACGGTCCGTAGCAATGCTTTTTGTGGACTTGTTTCTCTGGACTTGTTTCCCAAGCCATATAGTCTTACACTTACATTGTATAATACCATCTCAGAGCAGCCTTGAGTCATGTCTCTTGTCTAAGGCAGCAACGACTGCTTCAACACCGACTACAAAATACACTGATGGAAATTCTAAATATAGAGGGGTTCATTTTGCGGCCATAGATAGTGTGCTGTCTAGAAGGTCATCCCACTGTGAGACAGACTTAGAGTACCACCATGAGGCAGTGGCAGTACTTATATTATGTCATGGTGCTTGTTAGCTCTGTTCGCTTTAAACCACCTCCCCAAATCTGTAGGGTTTTAGCACATACGCACACGTGACATGAGTGCACAATCTCAAGTTTCAAGAGACTTGTTTTTTTTTGCCAAGACAAGAGGACATAAGAGTGTGTATAGTCAGAAAGTTGAGCGTAGACAAGGAAAGACATGCAACACAGGCCTCCAGACGAAATCGAAGCCGGGATGTTGCAATGTGGTCGGCGCACCATCCATTCAGATATTTGCTTTTAAATTCAAAACCTGGTGTCTTCATGGCTGTGTGCATAGAGTATATGCACTTCTTTCAAAAGTAGACAGGCTTTCACCAATGTGTGTGTGTGTGTGTGTGTGTGTGTGTGTGTGTGTGTGTGTGTGTGTGTGTGTGTGTGTGTGTGTGTGTGTGTGTGTGTGTGTGTGTGTGTGGGTGGGTGTGTGTGTGTGTGTGTGTGTGTGTGTGTGTGTGTGTGTGTGTGTGTGTGTGTGTGCGTGTGTGTGTGTGCGCACATGTAGTATAGTACGAATAACAGATATGCATGGATGCATCCGTGTTCCTGCATCCGTGTTCCTGCATGCGTGCGTGTGCGTGTGCGTGTGCATGAACATGTATGTATGTGTGTGTGTGTGTGTGTGTGTGTGTGTGTGTGTGTGTGTGTGTGTGTGTGTGTGTGTGTGTGTGTGTGTGTGTGTGTGTGTGTCCCCTGCAGGGCTGTGTGTGTGATAAGCTGTAGCTGGGAGGGCTCCACTCCGTTCTTATCTCGGTGACAGACGAGGCCCCTGCCCCCACCAGTCACGCAGCCAGGGCACCGCTATATCACATCAACCTATTTTACCCCCACAATTCTAGAAGTTTCCAGCGATCTGCCCCATGGCGTTGTTTCCGATTTCCTGAGCATCCCTCAGCATGCATCCTCCGGGCTGCACCCCTCAGGAAATGACTTTGCCCAACTTTGCATGCATGGAAGGAAATGAACAGCCATCTCGACAGGGTGCCTGGGGTGTGGTGGTTGCCTAAAGGTTAGAGAGCATGGCCTGTGACTGTCATTGATATGAAGTAGTACAGACGCAATTTGCCCACGGACGGAAAGAAGTGAAATAGTAATGCTCTTGTCAAGACATGAACTTCACTTGAATAAAATAGAAAGACTGACAGACAATGGCCTCTAGTGTAAGGGTGGTTTTTGCCCAAGCTACACACTTGGGCAAAAACTATCCAGTGGTCTTTTTTGATTTCGATTAATATCTGGGAACAGCTGAGATTTCCCAGGTGTGAACCTCGATCGGCCTGTACAGATGATGTGGTGTGTGTGGCATTCGCCACTTTGGTGGAGGAAGCCAAGTGGCGGATGTTGCCTGTTGTATTTTGCCAATATGGGTTTTGAAGAAAGGTCCAGGAACGATAACATGATACAACCATTTAAACTGTGACCTTTCAGTCGCAGAGGAACATTCATCCAACATACATACAAACAATGACTGACACTGTAGGCATGTATGTCCAGTGTACACTTTCTTTTGTTCATGTGAACACAAAGGCCAGTAGTTAGGTTAGCTTTTCAACCTAGAGAAGGACATTTGTAGATGTTCTTGTTGTGACCGAAGGTCACAGTTAACTTTGAAACCTTGCGTTTTTTTGTCACGTCACTCACAATCCCCATACATTGTGCCCACTGCCCAGGTCTCGTGACATCACTATGACATAGGTCTCGTGACATCACTATGACATCATCAGGGATGATAGTAAATCAGGGATTATATCATAGTAAATGCGACCTGCTGTCGCAATTAAGCCCATATATGGAGATCCCTGATGTCATCAACATTAGTATGGATATATGTCAGAACCTGTTCTGACATTCCATATGTTGATCCTTCCCCATCCATCCTTCCTCTTCGATGTCTCCCTTTTGACTGATACCTGTCCATTTAAACTCTTGACGGGCCTGCCCCAAAGTTATTAGTGCAGCCTCGCCCGGTAGCCGGTGAAAACTAGAGTTCTCAACAGGCCCGAAATTAAGGCCCGGCCCTACCTGGGCCCTCATCAAACCCTGTACACTCAAGACACTGCCACCGCTGCTACCCTTAGATCTCCATATATGGAGTTGACCTGTTCTGACATTCCATATGTTGATCTGACCACATCAAACCCTGTACACTCAAGACACTGCCACCGCTGCTACCCTTAGATCTCCATATATGGAGCTGACCTGTTCTGACATTCCATATGTTGATCTGACCACATCAAACCCTGTACACTCAAGACACGCTACATATGGCCAGTGCACGCGACCTCGCCCTTTAGAGGTTTAGGGCGCTTCTCGCCCTCATGCGTCTTACTGATAAATATCGAATTGCTGTTGCAGTTGCATCGCTACTCTCCACTGCGTTTAAAACAACCTAGTAGTGCAGATAGAATGTTCCTAGCCTCAAAGGAATATTATAAACCCTATGGGCTGGCAAATCAAAAACTGTCAAAAGGAATTTATCCTGTAGTTTTCCCACTTTTGCCTCCTACTCGACACGTCTCATTTCCATCGCACCGGCTGGGATTTTGCCGGCAAACTCTGCGCACCGCTGTGCCCGCCGCGCTACTGTGTGTCACGCTTTTCCCAAACCAATCACTTATGCTGCCGATATGCATTAATGTTACTGCCGATGTCTGAGATCAATGTCTGGCCAAAATCACTCTTACGTACTGGTCTGTGCATTTTGGATCTTTACACGGGTGTCCAAGTGCCGGCATCACGTTTGTGCTTTTGGCAGTAAGCAGACTGTGGGTTTCACTCCTACGCTATTTCCAGCATTTCTGATATTTTGTGGCCCGGCAGCCTCGCCAGTTGAACTGCAGTCAGAGGCATCAAAAGTGTTGATTAGATGGAAACTGACTGCTAGTGTAAATATAGGAAGCCAACTCCCGTCTGTAACGGCACACATCATATCACATCATATCATATATACTTTATATATGGTGTGCGTGCGTGCGTGCGTGCGTGCGTGCGTGCGTGCGTGCGTGCGTGCGTGCGTGCGTGCGTGCGTGCGTGCGTGCGTGCGTGCGTGCGTGCGTGCGTGCGTGCGTGCGTGCGTGCGTGCGTGCGTGCGTGCGTGCGTGCGTGCGTGCGTGCGTGCGTGCGTGCGTGCGTGCGCACACAGGCCTTTGTTCTATTAGGTGCACGCAGGGGTTTGTTGGGAGTGGATTCCATGCCAACGTTTCCCCCCCGGCTACATTATCTGATTATTCTCCCCATGTGTGCAGCTGTGTGGTCCAATTTGTCTCTGTGGTGTGCGTGTGTGCGCGTGTGTACATCCATGTGTGTGCACGTGTGTTTCCAGCGGATGGCCTATGTGGCTTGCCACAGGCCATCCAGGAAGTGGTGCTCCACTACTCCCTACTCAGAGGTTGTGTGTGTGTGTGTGTGTGTGTGTGTGTGTGTGTGTGTGTGTGTGTGTGTGTGTGTGTGTGTGTGTGTGTGTGTGTGTGTGTGTGTGTGTGTGTGTGTGTGTGTGTGTGCGTGCGTGCGTGCGTGCGTGCGTGCGTGCGTGCGTGCGTGCGTGCGTGCGTGCGTGCGTGCGTGCGTGCGTGCGTGCGTGCGTGCGTGCGTGCGTGCGTGCGTGCGTGCGTGCGTGCGTGCGTGCGTGCGTGCGTGCGTGCGTGCGTGCGTGCGTGCGTGCGTGTGTGTGAGTGAGGGCCGGCCCTCCCATCAGGCAGAACAGGCAGTTGCATACATAGACATATATACATAGACGCCCCTTCCGGCTCTGAGGCGTGTGTCAAAATTGAAGGCACTATTTTCCCGACATTCCTTGCGAAGAATAGCGGAAGCAAAGCGGAAGCTTGTCAAGCTTCCGCGTGCGTAACATAAGTCCCGGAAAAGACGCGCTGTGATTGGCCAGTAGTCACTTGAGTGACAGCGAGAGACATGGAGGATTCACATGAGTGACGTCACTCGGGCAGCGACGCAGTCGCCTTCAGCAAATGCCTTCAGCACTTCTAAATAAGAAAGCTGCGGAGAACTGTTGCTTTGTGTTCACTCTTTTAATGTTTTCTGTTAGTAATCTAATCCCCCCTGGCTCTGATGTTGTATTGTTAATAACTTTGTTGTTTGTGTTTGTAGTTTGTCTTGTTTTGTAATGTATATTGTCATGACTGTTATAAAGATTTGTTAAAAAAAAAAAAGCCTTCAGCACTGC
This sequence comes from Electrona antarctica, assembly GCF_951216825.1. NCBI lineage: Eukaryota > Metazoa > Chordata > Actinopteri > Myctophiformes > Myctophidae > Electrona > Electrona antarctica. The sequence continues at coordinate 24,389,948 of NC_136796.1, read as the reverse complement.
ACTTCCGCCTTCATTGGGATACACGTCGCTCCAATGAACTGCAGCGGCAAATGAGGCGTCTATGTATATATGTCTATGGTTGCATAGGGCATCATGAGGGGAGGGAGGGCATCCACCAAGCAAAAACAAAGAAAATATTTTTTTTGTTTTGTTTTTCTCTAACTCATATGTGAACAAGTACAGTGCTTTAGGCACCTCTGAGCCCCAGGAATGGGTGTGACGATAGGCAGTTGTCTCCACCCCTAATCGCTTGCATAATCACTCCCCCACTAGTAACCACTCCCCCCACTAGGTTAGCTGTCAATTGGGAAAAGTACTTACGTTAAAGTATCAATACTGCAATATAGGACTGATGTTGTTTAGTGTATGTTTTATAATAATACTCAAAATCTACAATGTAACTAGTAACTATAGTTTTCAAATAAATGTAGTGGAAAACTACAATATAATTGCAACACTGAAAGTAGGCCACAATTTATTCCATGAAGTTACTAAATTACAATGGACAGCTGGAAAGAGAAGAATAAAGTATCTAGAACTCTTGTAATACGAATAAATAGAAAACCATTGTAGCTGGTCACATGTTTATATAATTTATATATAACTATTATATAGTTTATATAATTATTTGAAAAAGCTCCTTCAAATTCTGATAAATCATCCTCTTTTAGGCAACAAGAGGAAGCCACTCAATACATATTTTTTTTAATCCAAAGTTTGTTGTTAAATGTTTGTGAGGCATGGGGAGAGAGGAAGGGGGGGGGATGGGGATGGGGAGAGGGAGAGAGAGAGAGACACAGAGAGAGAGAGAGAGAGAGAGAGAGAGAGAGAGAGAGCGAGAGAGAGAGAGAGAGACAACAGCCCTGACTCCAGTGCCAGCTGGACTGGCCACAAAAGACCTGGTTAGAGGGATGGAAGGAGGTATAGAGAGAACGCACAGAGCCTGTCTTTCCTTTGTTTTCTAGCCATTTGATTTTCCTTTTGTGTCTCTCCATTTCTGCACCCCATGTCCACCATCTACAATATATGCTGTCTGTCTGTCTTCTTGCCGTCTGTTTGCCTCCATCTATATGCTGTCTGTCTGTCTGTCTGTCTGTCTGTCTGTCTGCCTATACCTGAACCACCTAGAAGCACTCATGTTTAAACAATGCGTGGAATGTCTTTGATCTTTTTCCCTTCCCTCTAGGTGTGTATACCGTGTCTGCTGTTTTCTTTTGTGAGATTAAATTGTACAGCTTGTGTTTTTGATGTTTTTAATCATTTGATTGTTTCTGCTGGGTTGTTATCTCTGCTGTATGTACAGTATGTAAAGCACTGTGTGAATGAGTTCTCTCGGCAAGAAGTGCTATACAAATAAGAATGTACTTACAGTATACCTCCATCTCTATGATTTCTGCCCACATCGATCTCTCTGACGCCTATACCTCCATCTCTCCTACTTCCACCAACTGTAATCTGTTCAATCGCCATCTCTTCCTGCCCACCCTCCTCCACCTCCCTTCTCTTTGTGAGCATGCGCTGTATGTACAGGGCACATCTGAGCCCGCCGCGGTGACATCAACGCTGAAGTGGGGGTACCACTTCAACACAAATAAGACCTTCATCAGGTGAGCGACCGAAACGTTGCACCTGCAATACATCTTTGATGATGTAAGTGAAGACATTTAGCGGGATTATCTTTTGTTTTGGGTATCTGTCAGTAAAGTTCCCCGTAACCATCTAAGGTTTTCTTATTGAGAGATAGACCTCCACCAGTGCCATTTGGGAGATGGGGAGAGGAGGAAGGCAGAGACGGAGAGTGTCTATAGATTATGTATATGGTAGGTGGGGGTGAGGATCAAAGAAGAAGCAACAGTGAGTCATGTGTAATATGTGTGTATGTACTGCAAGAGGAAGAGAGTGTGTGGGAGAGAACAGACAGAGAAAGTGAACATACTCCAGATGCCAAGGCAGTTACAGGCACACATGTTTATACGTTTGTACTCTCTTTTAATCCGTTTATAATTGTTTACAATATCATTCATTAGTGGGATCTGTCACGTACAGTATGCATATCTTATCTGCTAACCATCTGCAACCTAAGGCCTTAGGTTACAAGCTTAAGCTTATCCATCTACAACCTATTGCCCAACTTAACCATCTCAGTTCTAATGCCTAAACATAACCATCTTAAGTTAACCAATCACAGAACTGGCCATGGGATCCATAATTAGTATTACACAGCTGTATGCTGCACTCACACGGGCAGATACAAAGACACAGTCTACCATTTGTTTTCAATGGAAGACAGCGAAGGGAAGCTACAAAGCAAATCCAACTGCTGCTACAAAGATACAAAGCTACAAATAAGTTGAACTGGCTTCAATGTCAGATACAAAGATACAAAGCGACAAATATGTTATAAATCTGCGAACAAGAAGGCACTGGAGCAGCTCAGACGATTTAGGCCCTTATTTTATTTGTAACAGGGTGCAGGTAAACCCTGTTACAAATAAAATAAGGGTCTAAATCGTCTGAGCTGCTCCAGTGCCTTGTTCGCATATATATGTCCTGCTCCTGAGATGCACCAGACTGGCCTGCTATAGGCTAGAGGCGCGGCTGGAACTCCCTTCTACTGTATGTTATAAATCTGTTTGCATCTGCCCGTGTGAACGCAGCATTACACCTCAGCATTGATTAGCTATACCTGGCCTACAGGGCACTACTGCATGTATAGATGCTGTATCTGGGTGTGCAATTATGTGTGTGTACTTCACATTTGCAGCAGCAGCAGCAGCAGCAGCAGCAAGGGCCTTCATAGCGCACAGTGTTGCGGCAGCGATGCTATCTACGGACACATCGGCTTTCATCCTGACGTTTAACAAGACAGACCAGAGCCATTAATGGCTCTCAGCAGGGAAATTAACGGGGCACACTGGAGCTTCCTCATACGCAGTATACCAGAGCCGCCGCTGCGTTCCTTCTTACATTATTTAAAGCCAAGCGCCTCCATTTTTCCCTAGCACCTAATGGGGTTTAGATCCTAAACGGTACAGACCGCAGCTTTTTGCTTCCTTTACGCAATTAGGGAAAGCAGAGAGCGGTTATTGTGGTACTGTAGTATTTAAGCTACCGGAAGTCTACATGGCAAAAGTGTTTAGCTCTTTGCACATGAACAACCCTGCCTGTTCTCATGTTCTCACCGGGAAGATACTGAGACCTTTTGCAGTGATTAATCGAGGGTGCCTGTTACAATGTCACTGTATCGTCTTGTCTAGTCAATAAAATGAGTAACTTTGGCAGTGATAGCCTGGTGTTTCTAAATAAGATTTGATGTATTTATTGCATGCCCCCCCCCCCCCCCCCTTTGGGGAGCTTTTATTACATATTGATTGTCTTTTATTACCTTCACCATAATGTTATGGCTCCTGTCTTAATTTGTCTGCTAGAAGGATATCTTGAGCAGCTAAGAACTGATTTGCACATAACACAGTGGAATGGTTTGTCCTGGCTGGGCCAATTGGAAGAACGGATTTTCACAGCAGTTGGCCATACGGGGTTGTGGCTTTGTGTAACACCCGGGATTCGATCCTCGGTCTGCCAGGAAGACGCGCTAAGCCAAACATCTTATCCACTAGCAGCCTAAAGGGGAATCCACTTTGGCTGGGGGAGACAGTAGGCTTTTGGTCTTCAGTCGGAGGCTCTGTCACTCTGCTACACTCCCACCTTTAAACCAAGGGAGATGTTAGACTTGCTCTTCGGGCAGAGGCTCTGAGCTGCTACTGTACATTGGCACACGACACAGTATACAGTATATCATATATGATAATACATACAGTAGACAAACTGACACCTTGGTAGAGGTATATGTGCTCCACTGAGCACAACTTTCTAGTTCATTATATTTAATTATGTCCTTGGGTGAATTGAAAGGTGCTAAATTATTAATGAATTGTGTTACTAATTTCATCAATGTATAAAGTGCAAAGTATTAACAGTAACAATACTGTACTTTCCTGAATAAGTTGTACTAAGCTGTATATATTCACAACCCATCTCTCAACTGTCTCCATGCTTAAGCTACAGAAAAGCTTAGCTACCATGGCCGCACTCTCCACTACTACTTCATGGTTGAAATGACATCAACATCCAATCAATAAAGCAATCAATAAATACATTACAGATCCCCCCCCATGCAAATTAACTGTCACGGAGAGAGCAGATGTCCCTCATATTTCCCCCACTGAGGGTAGTAGTGATTAAACACAGCCATTGTTGTGAATTCTACATGTAAAACTCCATTCTCATGTATACTGTATCTAATACCACCAAGAGGAAATGTTCATATAATGCTGCGCTACTGACGGAGGATAAAACCAACAGTACAGCAGCAAAGATATGCACACATACACATTTCAGGAATGTGTGTCTGTGTGTGTCATTGTCATCGCAAACTGACCTCCCAGTACTCTGATGACGGATGCTGCACGGATGCTGCCCACTATCCGCTATGACAGGTACTGCATAGTACAATTCTAATGCAGGAAAAACTGCAAATGCAGGGAAACTCGTAAATGAATTCGGAAGATGACTAAGACGTTGATTCTCTGAGGCATTAAATGTAGAATAGATGCTGGCGGGTGAATTTGTGACAGCTACCACTGTGGCGCTGTATAGCAATGGTGGTATTGTAAACTGTGCCGTTCTCATGCAGAATATATAGAATATAGAGTGGCTTTATGATGCCTGCCAGCCCTCTCTCAGCCCGCAGATGTGGTGTTGGCTATGGTTCACAAGAACAACAGTACGATCTAGTCAAGCTGTTGTGATGAAACATAGGGGGCCGTTCGCCACCGAGGGCACGGTTAACACATAATGTATCACAGTTTTCTGGTTTGATCTGAGGTCCTCAGAGATAAAAAGAGGCTGTATACGTGTGCATGAGTCACTGTCTGTGCCAAGAGAGTGTATGTGTGTGTGTGTGTGTGTGTGTGTGTGTGTGTGTGTGTGTGTGTGTGTGTGCGTGCGTGTGCATGTGCGCGTGCATGCATGCGTGGGTGGGTGCGTGCGTGCGTGCGTGCGTGCGTGCGTGCGTGCGTGCGTGCGTGCGTGACTGCGTGACTGCGCGTGTATTTGTGTACAACACTACATAAAAAATATGCATACACATTGTTTATATCGTCGCTGTCAGACAAAAACCTCATATATCCACATTTAAACTATTAATATTTTTCCATAAATGAATATCACACTTCACTGTGTAACAGTGGCACGCAAAAATAGCCAATCTACAAGCTACAAATGATGTGACGCATTGTGTGTGAGCTATTTTAGCTATTTCTGAAACATATTGAAAGTGAAAGTGGTTAGGTGTGTCTGAAGGCTTTTGCATACAGTACGTACTGTATATCCATTGGAACACAGGATATTTTTTTTTCTCCATTTCCTGAACAGTAACGGTGTTGGACACTGGACAGCGCCTGCATGCTCTA
>NC_136796.1:24364477-24379477 GCF_951216825.1 Electrona antarctica | reverse complement strand
TTAATGACATTCTGATCCATACGGAAACACAGGCATATAATCACATACATTTATGCATGTAGATGACAGCTGCAGTGAGACTTAGACACACAGGGCAGCAGTCAACGTGACAGCTTGTCAGGTAATAAGTGTGAGGGCTTGCCCCAGGCCGTGTGTGTGAGAAACATACACGGCTTATAATGTCTTGCACTTAGCAGCCTGTATGAATTCATACCTCCTCTTTACAACCACAGATAGTGTGCGTGCGTGCGTGCGTGCGTGCGTGCGTGCGTGCGTGCGTGCGTGCCCATTACACATACTGTATGTGCTGATAATGTGCATGACTTAAGTAATGTCGTAATGCTCACACTGCACTCATTACATTGACTGCATTGACATTTCTCAAAGGTAATTGTTTTCTTTAATTAAACATGCATGTCTATAATGTCTACAGCAATTAGACAATAGCATTCACCTGCTGCTGCCCTGGTATAAAGGGCCATGTTTATTGTATATTTATTGTACATGTTTCATAATGAATAATCAAACAGCGTGTGAGGCTTCTGTGGTGCTAACTGGGTGATAACTGTATTTGTAAGGAAACAATAAGGATTAGAAGTCGGTACACAGTCAAGGACTCTGTCTGTTTACAGACACAGTGGTTCTCAACCTGTGGGTGGTGCTGGGGGGGCTTTTAATTTAAGGACTTTTTTAAAGATTTAAAAGGGAATTTAAGGACTTTTAGGAACTTTTTAATAGGCCTGCCTAAAAAAAAGACCATTACTGCGTCAAAAAGTAATCGACAAACTATTCTATAAAAACTGGTCAAACATTGGCCAAATTGTCAAATAATATGAGCCGGAGGCATAGCAGATCTACAAGCTTACAACCACTGCTGTAAAAGGATGTCTGTGACTAAATTTGTTGATCACAGTTTACTCCAGTCTACAAAGTGGACAATTAGCTTTTTGGCAATCAATACATGTTCAAGAATACAATGCTATTTTGTTTTTTGAGCTTTCTCCCCTATTATTTTGTATTTATTTATTTTTGCTTTCCGGAGCCTTTAGTTGCATAGCTACAGGGGGGAGAGACATGAAACACAAAGAAAGAGAATAGGAGAGTGACATGCAGCAAATGGTCTGGCCGTCTGGGAATCGAAACGGGGAGTAGCTGTCAGGCTAGAAAACACATGTGATAGTGGAAACAAAATTAATGGAAAATAAGTTTTGTTCAGAATGTAAAACCCTGAGGAAGACTATTGTCGAAATGCTGGTTTCCTGTACCTATTACACAATTTTTGTGGCTAAGAGTTGTGAGGCCTCATCCTTCTCAACATTGTTCAAAATGAAAATAAACAATATTTTCCTCTAAATGGGACCACAATGTAAAAACTTCTAGGTGAGAAGTAGAGACATTTTCTCATAACCTTCTATACAATAGACTGAATAGAGAGTATGCACAATTGCACATGCATGATTTTCCCATCAGGACACGCCCCCCTCATCTAGACTGAGTGGCAAAACATTGAGCAGCATGTGTTGGAGTTTGGAAGCGCTCTTTGGAAATCACTCAACCGTCCTGCGTAGCACCTGTTTCTATATGTCACATAATGCAGCAGGCAGCAAAATGTTGTGTTATTGAAAACAAGCACTTCCAAACTCTGACACTTAGAAAGATAATCAAATGCAGGGCATTTCTTGACAGAAAGTACAGTAGCTCATAACGTTTCTATGGTGGATTTTTATTAAACAAAAACTTTGCAGATAGAAAGAGGATAATTCAAGCTTTTCGTACAGCTGCAATGTTGGTGAGTTTAACATTGTGTAATGCAATCAGACAGGACCTTTCTGTTTGGATGAATGGGCTGTCAAGGCCAGAAAGTAGTTTTTTTGCCACTCAGTGGGCGTTCCCGCATAACTTCCAGGTACGATGATGTCACGCGCATACCCTCTATTTGACCAGAGAGGAAGCTACATGATGTACTGTATGCACACAATGAGGTGGAAGACAGTTGTGTGGACTCCCTGCCTGCCTGCCTGCCTGCCTGCCTGCCTGCCTGCCTGCCAGCCTGCCTGCCTGCCTGCATGCCTGCCTGCCTGCCTGCCTGCCTCCCTGCCTGCCTGCCTGCCTGCCTGCCTGCCTGCCTGCATGCCTGCCTGCCTGCCAGCCAGACTAATCTGAATTGAACTACATCTGATGCCCTCGGCTGATACATGGTAAAAAGTGCCAAAATAGAAAACTGTTAAAACTTCTAACTCTAGAACTAATGGTGCCTTTCATATTGGAGTGTGTCTCCTCGGGCCATGTTGGATCCCAGTAATATCCTAAACGTATATACAAATGTATCTAATGGTAAATTTACAGTACATTGTGTGAGGGTGGGTGAACATGATGGGGAAAGGTGTAATATTATAATTTAATGGCTTCAATGCTGAATTAGAAATGACTGTAGACGTGTGTGTGTGTGTGTGTGTGTGTGCGTGTGCGTGTGCGTGTGCGTGTGTGTGTGGCGTATACGTATAACAAGAAAACAGAAAACAAGCATTAGTTATTATTGCTAGAGCAGAGTTTGTATGTTTGTCTTCCTAAAGCAGCACTATGTTAGATTCCTATTCTACATTACGAATCTCAGGGATCTGTATATTGGCAATGTATTTGCCTCCTTTCAACAGCTATCTGAAAAGTATTCCCTTTCAAATCAACACTTCTTTCGATATCTTCAGATTCACAGTTTTGTGCGCAGCCATAACCCTGTATTTCCAAACCTTCCAGAGGCCACAGAGGTTGATTCCTTTTTAACTCCATTGTTGAGCACAAAGGGCCTAATATGGCCTGGGCCATGGCTCAGTGGTCCAGGCACCTTGGCTGGTAATCCAGTCTGGCAGTGTGCCGCGGGTTCGACTCCCGATCCCGACGGCCTTTACTGCATGTCTTCCCCCCATCTCTCTCCCCATTTCCTGTCAGCCGACTGTCTGTCCCTCCATAAAAAATATAAAATAAAGGCAAAAGCCACAAAAAAAAACATTAAAAAAAAGGGCCTAATATCTATTATGTACAATTGTATTTTCTCTTTGCGGCCTACTTCAATAGAAAATATTAAGAACAAATGGGAAGAGGATTTGGGAGAAGAAGTCTCAGATGATGATTGGGAAGACATTTTACGTCTTGTCCACACTTCTTCCATTTGTGCAAGGCATGGGCTAATCCAATGCAAAATTATCCATCGTGTACATTTCACTAAAGTTAGGTTATCCAAAATATATGGTGATATTGATCCCCTGTGTGATAGGTGTCGCTCGGCCCCTGCCACGTATATACACATGTTTTGGTCATGCCCTTCTTTACGTAGATATTGGACTGAGATCTTTGACACTATGTCAAGGAGTGTTGGGATACCATTTGAACCAACTGTAATGACGGCTATTTTTGGAATTTCTCCCCCTACTCTATTACTGCCAAAATACAAAGCTCATTAGGTGGCCTTTACCACTCTCTTAGCTAGGCGTCTAATTCTGATGAAATGGAAGTCCTCTGCTCCCCCAAACCATCTTCACTGGATTAGAGATGTACTCCACTTTATTAAATTAGATGTACCCTGAGAGGCTCAGTATCCAAATTTGAGGACACTTCCTCGCATATGTAAAAAAAGAAAAATAAATCCTATTCTACCCCAGATTTGAACCTGGTTTCCTGCGCAAGTGCTGAGCTAATAGAGCCGACCTGCTTACTCTGACGATAAATTTGACACTGGGTGCCAATTAGCCCTTCACTAAGTCCCTCCCCAACCCATCCTTGTCCAATAGGCACGTTAGCAGCGAAGAAAGATTGACCTGCATAGCAACCATTGCTAAACTATTTGGATTGGCATTGGACAATCGCTTTTTGGGGTGCGATTTAGTGAAGGGCTAATTGCTTAAACTGTAATCCTGGGCACTACTCTCCCTCTGCCAACCTGGGGAGAGCCCCGAACTGAGCTCATTCTTCCTTCAATGCATGTGGAGTGAGCAGGCCTCTTCTTATCACCTGCCAGGGGGTAGTTTCCCCGGTAGGACGTAGCGCGTGTAAGGAATACGTTATTCCCACCAGTTCCTTTCCCCTCCATCAGGGAGGGTCATCATAGAGACCAGGATTACTGCATGTTTTTGTAAGGGTACCTAACCTAACCCGTAGGGATAACATGCACACAGAAAGGCCCTTTCACCAACACCACCCAGGGTATGGGCGCTGATAACACGGAGGAGAGAACACGCCCCCAGTGCCCACAGCGGGAATCAAACCCTGACTTTCTAGCTGTGAGACGACTGCATGCGCCACCGTGCCCCTTGACACAACCTTTGACACAATCTAAATGTCTCAATAGAAGAGAAGGGACACAAAATACAATGCAGGTTGCGCACATCCAGTCCCTTGCTAGCCTGGAACTCACCTATGCTTTTTATGGCATAGGCAGCTCCCGGCAGGATCCGCCGGCAGAAACTATGCGCAGCTGCTAGACATGAGACTAATTAATTAGAGCGACAGAGAGTGAGAGGAGTGTGTGTGTGTGTGTATATGTGTGCGTGTGCGTGTCAATTTAACAAAGGTGCAGACGATCAGAAATCAGCAGAGAGTGAGTGATATTTGTGCTACTCTATGCCGAATTGAAGTGGACTCGGACCCAGACTTTTTTTTTCTCCCTGGAAATAAAAACGTCTGGGTTTCCGAGGCTAGTCCCTTGCTGGTGCTGGACAAAGGTTGATACAGTATAGAAGGAAAGGAAGTCCGCACACAGCTCAGCTCCACAGTGTTTTATTTGTTTAAAACACCGACATAGTATAGCACGACGTTTCGACCATCGCTGGCCTTCATCAGGTGACAATAATCAAATGACAATGACAACCCCCCTTATATGGTATTGTGGGTCACATCACGTGACCGATACAGAAACAGGGCAGGTATAATTGTTACAAACACCTTTGTATTTCTGTGAAATAATCATAATAGAAAACCACCATATAGAAAACAAGTTTGTAAAAAACTTGCTGGCTTGAGCTTTTGTTACATTTTATTATTGTAAATATTTATGGGAATTTTACCAAATTTTAATTGAATTTTTTACGATGTTTAAAATTATTTTGGTACCTAAAGTGCTTAGCGTTTGGGCAGTCTCTAAGTAGTACAATTAATAATCAATCAGAACAATTTTATTCAAGAACAAATTCAAGGACAATGAAAGGCAACAACACTCAAGATGTCAAGGCATCAAGTCAAACATCAAAAAGGAAGAAGAAACATCTGAACACTAGTTTCTATAGCTCCACTAAAGACCTAGACTCCTAGAGGGTTGAAACATTGTATTTTTGCCTTAATAAAGTAAGTCTCTTCTCTTGTGGAGCTCTAGAAATTAGTGTGTGGGTGTTTCTTCTTCCTTTTTAACAACACTCAAGATGACAGTCTGGTAAGAGGCCAATGAAGCCATCGTCACAGTGGAAGCAATACACCCACAGTCAACCCATCCTTGTCCAATAGGCACGTTAGCAGCGAAGAAAACTTGACCTGCATAGCAACCGTTGCTAAACTATTTGGATTGGCATTGGACAATCGCTTTTTGGGGTGCGATTTAGTGAAGGGGATCTAGAGATCTCATAGGCGGATCTGGAGATAAAGGGCCCCTGGGCCACCAACATGCAAAGGCCCCCCCCCCCTATTTTTGGAGACCTCCCTCTGGAAGCCTTATGGATAAACTGAGGGTTTAAACACTTGCAGTAACATGTATCATATGATGGTTTAGGACAGAGGTTTTCAACAGGTCGTCCGTGGAGGTGTTGCATGTGGTCCCTGAACCCTGACCATGCATTTAGTAATGTAGGATTTGTAGATTTATTTTTACATTTTCTTTCTACTAGTTGAGAAGCAGTGAACTGAATGACCTGGTGACATTGATGACCGTCCAGTGGGAGGTCAAGAAATTCAACAGAAAAAGGGAGTTAAAATCTCAAGTTCACCGGAATGTCTGGATGAGTCATTATTATTAGGAAATTATTAGTCAATGGACCATTGGTTGAAAGTTGAGACACAGTGGGATGTTGTACACACTGCATAGCAAGTGATACAAAAGCACTAATCTTAGCCCATATCCCCACCCAACACAACAGTGGTCCCCAGGTTGATTCTAAGTCAGGGTGGCGGTCCCTCATTCACAATCGTTAAAAACCTCTGGTTTAGGACATTTGGGCTTATTTTATTGCCATGATAAGCCCATTACTGGAAAAAAGTTCAAAGTTAATAACCGTCCCACTTTTTGGGGGCCCCTAAGCTTGAGCCTCCGTGTGACAGCAACGTGGCCACGCGGAGGCTGAAGCTTTTAACATTGTTTTGGTGCAAGGTTTTTTCCAAACTTGTTTGATGTGGTGGTTTTCTATTATGATTATTTCACAGAAAGGTGTTTGTAACAATTACCTGCCCTGTTTCTGTATCGGTCACGTGACGTGACCCCTTAATACCTTGGTATTATAATATTTGGGGGTTGATTATTGTCACCTGATGAAGGCCAGCGATGGCCGAAACGTTGTGCTATATATAGTATGTCGGTGTTTTAAACAAATAAAACACTGTGGAGCTGAGCTGTGTGCGGACTTCCTTTCCTTCTACACAAAATACAAGCACCCCAATTGTATAAGTTATATTGTATTAACATAGTCTACCGTATATTGTATGCATTTAAAAAAAGTTACATAGTGAGGCTTTAAATGTTGACCAATCACTGCTCATGCTATGTGCTAACTACAGTAATGCTGTCATGAAACAAAACTGGTGACGTGAAAGTAAAAAGTGAAGCACTTTTGTTAATAGGTGAAGTAGGCCTATTTACAGTACATTTGGCCGTTTCCATTAGACCAAATTGCAAGCCTATATGCAACACTGGCTCTCAACCTTTTCTGGGACAAGGGCCCCACTATCCAATATTCTGGTCCCTTACCAGCCTCTCACAGCCAATTAAAATGTAGGCTAAGTTTCCGCTCTGAAAAGCAATGTTTATTTATTATTCTGTTGCTATTATTCTGCTGCTTATACAATTTAGAAAATATCTCACTTGAATACCACTGAATTAAACTCGACTGTTAGAATTTGACTATTAGAAGTCAAATTGAATAGCCTTGAAATAGGCCGGGGCAATTCAAACAATAATTAGTTTGGCTTATTGATCACAAACAAGCAATCAAAAGGCAATAACTTGGTGCAGCTACCAAAACGACAAGCAGTATTATTTATGCCATAGAATACAGGACAGTATTACGGGCTGCGCTTGAGTAATCTGAAATTCATGAATCTGTGTCTTGCCAGCCGACATAGATTTCTATTCAGGGCACTGTATGCTGTTCTCCTGTAACATAGCAAGTTTCTTTTACGGTAGCATTTTTAATAAATCGCAACTTATAATCACCCCCAAGGTTATTATGCCATTATGCACACAGACTTGCTGAATCCATTGCATTTGTCATCAACGTATTGAAAATAGTGTTATTAATATTTTTTTGCCTGCACTGCTAGGACATTGTCAAACCTCCGTGGATAATGGATAGTATGGATGAGCAACCTCGAGGCTGCTGAATAAGGAACAAAATATAAATGTTTTTTATAATGCTGGCTGCAGGCCTGCAGCCTGAACAAACATGCCACCGTTAAGGTCAAATTTGCAACCTGCTGAATGATGTGACTACAAGCGTGCAGTCGAGTAGATCTAACAAGGAGCATTGCTTCTTTTTTTTTCCTTATCATTTTTATCCCACGATTTTGCAACCCAGTTTTTTCACCAAGTGCCAATTATCTAATGTAATCCTGGACGCTACACTTCCTCTGCCAACCTGGGGGGGTAGCGGACTGACCTCATGCCTCCTTCTATGCATGAGGAATTTCCCCGGCCGGTAGTAGCACGTGGAAGGAACACGTTATTCTGACCAGTTCCTTTCCCCTCCATCAGGCGCCCCGGCTGGCCAGGGGGAGGTAGTTTAGAGACCAGGATTACTGCATGTTTTTTGTGAGGGTACCTACCCTAGGGGATACGGGGAGAACATGCAAACTCCACACAGAAAGGCCCTTTTGCCAACCCCGCCTCGGGTATGGGCACTGATGACGCGGAGGAGGGAACACGCCCCCAGCGCCCACAGCGCCCACAGCGTCCCCAGCGGGAATCAAACCCAGGACCTCCTAGCTGTGAGGCGACAGCACTACCGACTGTGCCACCGTGCCCTAAGGACAAGGAGCATTGCTTCTAATGAAAGGTCAAGGTCTGTATGATGATCACACAAACTTCATGATGCTTTTTGAGAATGCTTATCAAGGCTACCGTTGTCAGGGTGCTGTGGAACTTGTCACTGACATTAGACAACAACGCTTCTGGGAAACCACCTCAGGCCTAGTAGCCGTCCCAGACATGCCTCTTTTAGATTTTAACTATACAGTATACTGTATAGCTATTTTTATTTTATTTTATTTTTTAAGAGAACTCTGAAACCAGCCAACCATATCAGACTGCCATAATTACACCAATAGACTAAACACCAATGGTCATGGGTTCACAAACCACGCCTGACTGCAGTTAATAATGAAAGGAAGCCTAATGACGAAATTATGAAAATGTGCACTCGAATATACTAACTAAACTGGCATAAACGATTACATTAACCCATTCTGGACAGGAAACCCTTTTGGTGTTTTAAGCATTATGTTGTACTTTAGATATAGAAAAATAGCAGATCTACAAGCTCATAGTGTGGCACCGAGTGCCGTGCTACAAGCTTGTAGATCTGCTTTTTTTATCGTGAAAATGTGGCGCAAATCTTTGGATATTCTATTCTTTCTTTTAACTTAAATCTTTGCTCCTGGGGGGGTCCCTGGAACAACATATTTTCAGATGTGGGTCCACGGCCAAATTCTGGGGGTCCTTGACATGAAAAAGGTTGAGCACCACTGACATAGTAACATAGGTTTTTCAGAAAACTTTTAGGATTTAGAAGGCTTTTTTCTTTTAGAATCGGCCTCAGTCCTAAATGAACACCATTTCTACCTGTATACTGTAGTTCCGGCCCCTATACACCACTGTATATTGATGTTCTCTGAATGCCGCGGCCCCTATACAGTATACACCACTGTATATTATGGGATTTAACCACTGCATTGTGATTCGTGCGGCTTCATTCACAAACTGCACATGCCGTAAAATACTAGTGATGACTGAAGCTTGGGACTAGCGAGGGATCACTGTTGGCTCAGCCAGTCAGTGACCCTTATGCTCCTTGTGAGTCGCGAGGACCCGAGTTGAAATGCAACTCCCGTCATCTCTCGCATGTCATCCCTTCTCTCTCTGCCATAGGTTTCCTGTCTCTACACTGTACCACATCTAAATAAAACATACAAAATGACACTCTGAATTCACATGACCAGTAACTCCAAAAAGTAATAGGTAACTTTATGGTACCACTGCGCCTGGACCACTAGGCCAGCGGGCGCCCGAATATATATATAATTTTTAACGCAAACATTTTTAACTAAAATCTTTGCTTCTGGGGGTCCCTGCAACAAAGTATTTTGAAATGGGTGTTGGTGGACAAATACATGTTGGGGGTCCGTGACTTGAAAAGGTTTGAGCACCACTGATATAGCAACATAATTTTTCAGAAAACTGTTAGGATTTAGAAGACATTTTTATAATTGGCTTCAGTTCTTGATGGGTTAAACTAGCGATGGGAAATTGAGGACATTGGTGTGTGTGTGTGTGTGTGTGTGTGCGTGCGTGCGCTTTCTCCTTACACTCTACGGAGAGCTTGACAGGGAACACCCACGGTCGGTCCTGGGTCTTCTGGGTGACCATGCAGGAGATCTCGCGCCCGTCGTCGGCGGGCGTCGGGGCCAGCTGGTACTCGCTGAGGACGGTCACAGTACCGTGGGCAGCGGGCTCGCTGCGCGTGGAGTGGTTGCCGCCGGCGGCCGCCACCCACCGGATGGACGCCGGCGGCTTGCCCTCGGCCGCCTCGCACCGGGCCACAACCACCGGCTTGGCGCCCGCCTGCACGGTCACCGCCACGGCAGAGTTCTTGGGCTTGGCTGTGGAGAGGAGAGCAGTGAGGAGGAGGAGCCAGACAGGGAGAGGAGAGGAGAGGAGTGATGAAAGAAAAAGGTGGGTGGGGGGAGGGGGGGGGGGGGGGGGCAGAGAAAAATGGGTTATCACACAGAAAATAAAATCACACCCGTGTGAAGTGAGGGGCGATCTTGCCGTCATACATCATACAATAAAAAATTAATATACTTCATGAATTAATTTGTCAATTTATGTTATTATCTTTTAACCATGATACAATGTTTAAGAAAACTCCTCTTTTCACCAAGACATGTAAGATGACACCTGAATTTATGTGTAGGCTACCAAATCTGTAGGCTATATAGGAGGGGCTAGCGCCCCTCAAAAATACAGACAACGCTAAATTAATCGGAATGCTCTTATACTGTACATAGCAAGAAAGACCATACTCTAGCTTTGGATTCATACACTCCTACACTGGATGAAGAGGTAATGAGAAACTCTGGAGAAACTCATTTATCTACTCTGTGATAACATGGAAGCATTCACAAGGGTATGGCAGCCAGTCTTGGATGCAGTGAACCCCTCTAGACCGAGCTTCAATGTACCTTATTGAAAAGTTTATGTGAAGGGATAAAAAACATTCACAGAAATATAGAAAAGCAGAGCAGTCGATAAGGTGAGGGGAGAGAGACGCCAGGGAGGAGAGGTTGTTGTTGTTGTTGGTGGTGGTGAGGGGGTGTAAGCAGATGAGTATAGAAGGACAAGGGAGAGCAGGGAGGAGGGAGGATGTCCAATCAATTTGTTGTGCATATACACCTGGCATCCTGCCGTGCCTGTAATGAAACACACAGGGGAGCAAATGCATGGTGTGTCTCTGGACTGTGAGGGAGAATCTGAGAGACAGGAGCTGGGATGGTGGGGTGTGGGGTGAGATTAAATGAAAGGTAACTGTAAAGACAGGAGAGAGAACTCAGTTGGCAAGGGGAGAGCAGAAGATAAAAGAGTAGTGGACAAAAAAGAAGAGAGAAGAGAAGAGAAGAGAAGAGAAGAGAAGAGAAGAGAAGAGAAGAGAAGAGAAGAGAAGAGAAGAGAAGAGAAGAGAAGAGAAGAGAAGAGAAGAGAAGAGAAGAGAAGAGAAGAGAAGAAGAAGAGGTGAACTAAGACAGCAGAGCTAAGCAGAGCAGAGGGGTTCGATCGATTTGGGAGCTCTAACAAGGTGGGTTGTATCGGGGCCTGATGTGTTCCGTGACACCGCATCAAATTGAGCCGGCTGCTGCTTCTCGTCACATGCGGGTCCCGGGGATTCTGAGCAAGCAATTAGAGCACACGGCGGGTGCCTCGGTTGCACAGTCGAATAAACAGAGCCCCGCCAATCCCCCCCCCACCCCCCCCAACTCTCCCCGGTAATACCATGCCGCCACAGTGACTGTGGAAGAAACATTTGAATAATAGCTTTGTGCACCTGAGTTACTTGAAGCCACGCTTGGGTGATATGGAGACACTTTAGAAAAAGCCTAAATCCTGGGTGCATAAGTAGCAAGGTGAGATTAAATCCTGGGTGCATAAACACGCAGCAGGGCGAGATTAACGAGGAACTTGGAGCAAAGGGGGATGTTTGTACATATTGTGACTTTAACATTTCAGCAGTCTTCTCCAAACCTGACCCTCCGCACTACAGAGTATACCAGACCATTTAAAAACAAAAGAGAAAATTCCCAAATAAAGTGCTGACACAGAACCAAAGATCTGCAGTAACTTATAGTGCCTGCTTTGCAACAGAAACAATTATGCTAACTGATGGTCACACAGCTGTATAGCTTTCCTTGTCAAGAATACGCTCATTCTTAAAGCCATTAAAATGGGAATAATACTGAAGTAAACACCTAGGCATTATTGCTCCCTGTTAAGAAACAAAGTCAAGGCACTGGGAGAATGAACAAAGATTTTTTAAAGCGGTTAAACTCAAATTCAACTCAGATCTCAACAGCCAACTAAAATGTGTACTAAACACCTTTAGTGCCGGCATGTTTTCGGGCACCTCGGTAGACCTTCCCAGGCAAAAACTACAAAAAACTACAAATCGCGGGACCCTTGACATGCCATCTTGAACCGGAAGTGTTTCGTGCATGCACACGGTCGCTCACTCCGGACCTAAACTAGCTTGCAACACGGTAACATGCTAACGGGAGCGATGCGACAGCATTTTATTGACATCCTAAGTTCATACTTTTTCTCATGTCACCAAATCTGAGGGCCAATTCCGAGATAAACCCCGCTAAAGATCGTGGCCAGTATGGGATTCACGGATTATCATTATTTTCATCTTTTTGTGTTCTCGACGAACACAAGATGGTTGCCAGTGTTTGAGTCGTCGGGGCCCGTATACAGGAGGCGTAAGTACAGTATGACTGTTAACACTAGCATGACTGACAATGTGCGAACGGAACACAGCAGCAAGATTCGTGAGTTGCTGTGATAGGAGAAGGATATCAAATGGAACACAACCACCCTAAAGACTAATCATTGTGTATAATCCTGTGTAAGATTCTGACTTTCAAATGTACATCATTTTTGTTTTGATTGTATTGCTGTATTGTTGTATTGTGCTTTCTGCTTTGGCAATGTAAACGTATGTTTTCTCATGCCAATAAAGCCCTTTGAATTGAAAATGTAATTGACTGAACTCATCTCACCTACTACTCTGACCAGTGACGTAGAGTCTGTGGGGGCCGGGGGGCCAGGGCCCCCATGAGGAATTGGACCAGGGATCTCGGCCCCCATGAGGAATTGGACCTGAATATATATTCACCTCGGTTCGTCCCGTTTGTGCCGCATCAGGTCGCGCCCGTTTGCGCAAGCTCTAACCATCCAAGTCTGGCACCTTAACACGTCTGTTTTCCTCACTGTCTGGGGCGGGGGGTGGTGTGGGGTGGACCGCGTTGCCTGTCCCCTTGTACACATGCAGATCAGGCATTGAAATGCTAATCTGGCAGGTAGGTAAGGGTATGCATGCATACAGTAGGCTACTGTAGCCTACTCTGCTTCTTCTTAGGCTACTTGTTAACAATGAAACCACCACCAGCAAGAACACGCTGGCTGCCAGCCTGCCGTTGAAACCTTCCGCCGTCCCAGCGACAAAACACAGAACCTGCCGAGGCGCGGGCCCCCATGAGGATTATGAAAACTATTCGTCCCTGACTCTGGCGGCTGAAAGGTCCAGATGACCGTGTTTTTTGTGCAAATTCCATTGGCCACTCTCTTCCCTCATCTCTTCTAATGATGTTCACACCTCTCCCACCCGCCGAGGGGGGTTGACGACTTGCCATTGTCTTCTAAATGTTACATTCCAATTAATTCAAGGCAGCTGGCACCGTTTCAACTCAAGACAGGATAACT
Source organism: Electrona antarctica (assembly GCF_951216825.1). Taxonomy (NCBI): domain Eukaryota; kingdom Metazoa; phylum Chordata; class Actinopteri; order Myctophiformes; family Myctophidae; genus Electrona; species Electrona antarctica. Next base: position 24,366,039 of record NC_136796.1, on the reverse strand, counting down.
CAACTTTTCTTTTTCTTTTTCTTTTCAGTTTACCAAACTATAATTATAGTGACGGTGTGTGCGCTATTGAATACCCTTGCGCAGCGCGAGGTAATTAACACCAGCTGCCTGCAAATTATTTGGTCTTTGATTGTGTGTGTAACAGATTATATATAAAAATCATTTTGGACCTACTGGGCGTTGGGGGTGCGTCAGCTCGGTCAGGAGGTAACAGGGGGTGCACGGCCAACACAGTTTGGTAACGGATAAAACTAGACTCTATAGTTTTATTAAGGAAAGATTGACATGTCAACTTGTTACTGTTCGGGTGTCAATCAAATCAACTGTGTGAGTGAGTCGGACTGTCTCGGACATCTCCCTCTGTTAAAAAAAAGGAAGAAAAAAAGCGAGCGGATTTGACTTCATTTTTCAAGTTGAGAGTTTTTTTCCTGAGATCCCATTCACTGACACAACAACAGACAACATTTAGAGGTGGGCACTGGGTCTGGGTTGTAGTAGCCTAATTTTAAACACTGTCCGACTTTGTTTTGAGCCAATAAAATACCACGCGTAATTGTAACAGCCAGAGCCAGACGCATTGCTCAGAGTCAGACGAAATACGACATTAGAGTTATTGTCATTTTGTAATGTTGTCATTTTTATATAGAGAGGGAAACATAGGCTACACGTGTATGGGTAAGGGCGCATCGACGTAACGGGTTTCAAATTAATATATATTTGATTGATTGTGCCAGCAGAGAGGTCCGCATCTCATTCTAACAGCAGCAGCTGCAGCAGCACGGTTTATATACCATAGGATAGGTAAAGTCATGTGACGCATCACCGCCACAAATAGTCCTACAGCATTATCTAAAATGCACTTCCGCATACCTCACCGGCAGTTACTTGGATTCATGAACATTGCATGGATGAGACGTGCCTCCGTGAGAGAGAAAAGGAGAGAGCCGTGCGTCGGACACGTATATTATTATTTCTCCAAACTAACTATAACTATATAAGTCCTCCAAAACAACATTTAATCTAAATGTTGAGTACATTTGTAATGTAAGTAGGCCTACATATTTACACTGAGGAATTAGTTGGAATGCAGGCGTTGGCAGTTGAAATGCAAATGACCTATTAGCTTGAGCAATGCCCGTCTCCAACTGTCGGGAGGTGCGAACTTCACTGCTTGCGGGGGGAGAAAGGGTGATAACGGTCCTTTTGGCGAAAACGAGCAGACATATATGTATAATTATGCCTAAAATCATATTTAGAAAACATTTCAGATGAAAAAAACAGAGTTGAATATTTAGGAAAAGTCATGGAAGGGGAACTTTCTCAGAACTTCATGGGCAAAGAAAATTCACTTCAAAATCAAAAGATCAGTCAGATTGACTGCTTAGACATGCTATTGTTAAACGTTCAAACGTGGGGATGGCATAAAAGTGAGGGGTTTTCTTAACCGTATTTAGACGTGTATGGCTCGATTTGTGTTAAGGGGCATGAAAACATACTGCAGGGCCGTGTTGTAGTTGGTTTTCTAATTCACTTTAACTGGGACTGAATAAATATATTTCCTG
>NC_136796.1:24331977-24361977 GCF_951216825.1 Electrona antarctica | reverse complement strand
ACCCACGAGTTTCCATGTTACATTGCGCACTTCCGAAAGGCCAACCGGAAGTTACACACTACACACACACACATTACAAGAACAAGAACAAGACGAACACAACACAACACAACACAACACAACACAACACAACACAACACACACACACGGGCCACGGACCACTGTTGCCAGGTCTATGAAAACAGGCCCAGAAACAAAGCCTTTCACCACGCTACTTACACACACTACAACTCGCTTACAATTCGCGAACCTGGCAACATTGTACCCCGTCTTCCCATTGCCTCCGCAAGAAGCACAACACACACACACACACAGTCCCACACACACACACACTGATTCGAACTTGGATGGACAGCGGCGCGATTACATACACAGTTTAATTCATGCAAACACGACAATTGCACCACCACAACGCAGGGGAACTTTCACTGACAAGTGTGTGTGTGTGTGTGTGTATGTGTGTGTGTGTGTGTGTGTGTGTGTGTGTGTGTGTGTGTGTGTGTGTGTGTGTGTGTGTGTGTGTGTGTGTGTGTGTGTGTGTGTGTGTGTGTGTGTGTGTGTGTGTGCGCGCGCGCGCGCGGGGGGGGGGGGGGGGGGGTTTGTCTCGCATCGCCAGAAGTCAGCGAGTGAGTGTGTGTGCGTGCGTGCGCGCAGTACACATACTATTTACGCAGCGTGTGCGTGTGTCTACGATGTGTAGCCATCCGTTACATGTGACACACAGCTGAAACATGCAGTGGAGTCTGTCAAATCCCGCAATTTCCTTCCCATATTGAGCTGCAATGTAACTCTAGGATGAGCCGCCAGAAGGGCGGCGAAATTCTAGTAATATACATTTCTTCAAATAATCATATAGGCTAACATCATGAATCTCACTTTACTGTCATCAGGCCAGAGATGCCAAAAGTGAGTTAGTTCAAAGTCATTTGAAGTCACAGGGGAGCTCCCAGTGATGGCTGGCTAGCTTCCAGAGTGAGTAAAGGGCTGGACCACCACAACCAGCGCACAGCTACTGACTTTTCGGGTCGAGGCCCATACAAATACTTGAAATACAAGCCCTTAACACCACCACATTTACGGTACAACATAAATGATACACAACCAACAGACAACTAATTTAACATTAGGCCCAGACCGGCCCACCAGGCATATGCCTGGTACGTCCTGTGACCAGTCCACCCCTGACAACTTAAAGTTATATTATTTCCGACCACGGAGTAACCTCGCGTCAGTGTCATCAGACTATCCACCAGCTCCACCTTAGCTATCCACCTCGGAGGTCTGGTAAGACGGGCAGTGTCGGTAGGCCAATCAGAGGCAGGCGGTGGCGCTACCATGTCCATGCTCGGACGTAGAATAGATTCACGCGTGTGGCATGGGGGTGATCAACCTGTGGCACTGCTGAGGTATTATGAAGCCCAGGTTTGCTTTGATAGCTCATTTGTATTGTTGAGTCTGGTGTCTCACACCTTCCTCTTGACAATACAACAGATTCTCTGTGGGGTTCAGGTCAGAATAGTTGGCTGGTCAGTTAAGCACATTACACCAATCACCAGTCAGTACACCAACTACTAGAAGTTTTGTCACTGTGGGCAGGTTTCCTGCTGGAAAAGGATAAACGTTTGCAATCATACCGAAGCACAAAGTGCTCTAAAATTGCCTGGCACCCAAAGTCGCTGTGTTGACTCCAGTGTGACGCTGTCGGGATGGATGGATGGATGGATGGATGTAGAGAGAGAAAGATTTATATATGCATTGGGGTGAAAAAAGGTGAGAAGGATATGAGCAGGAGTCAGACAGATGTGCCACTACGTGCATCAAAACACAGGAGCGAAAGTCATCCATGTGCTGCTTGTTTGTCCGTTGAGTTCGGAGAGCGACAGACGTGTCTGTCTGTCTGTCTGTAAGATAGGTTATTTGTTTTTATCAATCCAATCAAAGCCCCATTCGTCTCCACTCTCTATAGTGTGCATGTATATTGATTTTACAGTGCTGAGAGTAAACACCCTGGCTGCCCTAATCCCTGCTCAGGCTTAGCTCAGACGTTCTGTCCACTTACAAATATCATGAAAAAAACAATGAAAAATAGAAGCAAGGGTCACAAAAGTCTTTGAGATCTTTTCTGCCCTAGCATTACTCCCATTTTGTTTTATCCACTCCCCCATGGGCGCCGTGCTGAAAGAAGCAATTCTTTCTTTTAACCTTGTCACATCCGTTACTGCCAAGACAATAATAGGAAGAATAGAAAAAATGTGGTTCAATTCACAGAGACAGATGGTTGCACAGCAGGGCATAGTTAGTTATTTGCGTTTTAAGTTACCCTTAGGGTTTACTGTGCACAGGGTCCTTCCGGAATTATTGGCACGTGTGCAGTAACAAGAGTGCAGTTAGGTAGAGCTTCAACTTGTGTTGTTGATATTAAGCTTTACTATAATTGGCATTGATATGCACTAACACGCGATTTTCTATTCACAGCTGCCTTAAGCGAAATATTGTAAACTTTCAAATTGCATTATAATGCATCAGTGAAATAGCTTTGATGAAAAAATTGCATGCATAGAAATCAAACAAACCACATTAAAATGGACAGCAGTAATGTCAAGTAAACCATGAGTCATTGTAAATGGGTTTAAACATGCCATGCCAAACCACTGGTATGGTAAACAAGCGTGCCAAGAATCCTGGAGAGGAGGCATGGGGCGGTATTTATTTTAATGATGTGTGTTTATAATTTTTCAAACCAAAAACACATTGAGTATCCAATGTGTGTTAGAGCCTTGATAATATAGAACCAAATCCAGCAAAGGATTACGTATAATGACTATTTCCACAATTTAACAACGTTAATTATTCCGTCCATATTTTCTCAACACCTACACTTGAAGCCCTGCAGTCATACCGCCTACACATGATCACACCAGGCTGCTTTTTAACCGCAGTCTAATTGCAGCTCCGCTGAAACCGTTGGGAGGTCATCTGCCTTGCTCAAGGGCACGTGTAGGGGACAGTGTTATTGGTTTTTCCTTTCCCAGGGTATATTCTCCCAGTTGATCCTGTGGTTCAGACCAGTAACCTGATGCTCTACCCTGTAGTATACCACTGCTGCCTTGCCATTAGACCCAAATTAAACATTCTGAGTGGCGAGGACGGATCATTACAAGCGGACAACGGTATCACATTCCTGTACTGCTGGCCGTATCAAGTAAGGCGCAACACAATTGGTTACCAGTAATGTTGTGTTGTTGAGGTTATGATATAATTCACTGCCAAGTGAGTGAATCTTTAGTCACAGTCCAATAAACGATAATGAGATTGGCCGACACTATAGTGTGGGATCCAATAAGGCGCAATATCATTGGCTGTCACGATTATGCATTCACACTTGAGTTGTGATAGGTTTGGGATTCTGCTGGTTCTGTATCCAATAAAAAAGTAATATGATTGGCTCTGCAGCGGTTCTGGATCCAATAAAAAGTAATGTGATTGGCTCCATGGGATTCTATATCCAGTAGGGTAAAAAAATAGGTTTCTCTGCCCATGTGCTTTATTATTGTATTATTGTAGGCCTACTCTTTCCAAAAGCGTGCACCTTTTATATACACCTGGCTAGAATGTGTCTATCCCAGTAAGCTTGGCTTGGCATAGCTTGGTAATGCAGCAGGAGCCACAGATGTTCATGAGGTATATCCCAGTGAAACTTTGTTCTGTGCCAGCAAAAGTAGTTTAGCGGGCTCTGCTTAACCCATTGATACCTGAGGCTGAATCTGGGAACGCCTTCTAGGGCCTGACCTAAGGTTTCTGAAAACCTTCAAATTTTGATTCATTATTTTTTTAAATAGTTATGTTTTTTCAAAAATAGCAGACCTACAAGTTCATAGCGCGCCACTCGGTGGCGCGCTATGAGCTTGTAGATCTGCTATTTTTCAATAGCTAAATTATAACAATAGCTGATGAGACACAGAGAGAGCGCCGGCATCAAGGGTAGAACAACGTATAGGTTGCACCAGGCATCAATGGCTTAACAACCATCTGCTAGCCAGCCAAAAAAGACCATGTTTTTCCTTTATGAGACGGCCAAGTTCTGCATCTCCTGTGTGTTCTTGGGTTTTCTTTTGCTATTGTTTTTCCTTTTCTTTTGTCCTGTGAAGGTTTAATTTGAGTTTGAAATTAAAGGAGGATAAAAAGAAGTATTACGGGCCCAAGAGGGAAAGACATGAAAGCAATTTAAAAAACACTTTCCATTTCCTTGGACTGTAATAACCACGACAACTGGGACTCCATAATGAATTCTTCGTAATTGTTGTTCATCATTTGTTATTCCTAAGTTTAGCTTTGTGCTCACTGCACAGTGATTCCACAGTGGCTCAGTGTAATGGGAGCACATACATTTATAGTGGGGGACTGTGGGAATTAAATCCCCAGACCAAAAGCAGCGGAGCGGTGATACCAAATTAGGTGATCACAATACAAACACCTGCAAACACTCTCTAGTGAGGTTGTTGCACCAGTAGCGGAATGGATAGTGGGTCCACCGCAACATCAACATCCTCGATTCCAGCTTGAGACCTGTGTTGCATGTCTTTCCCCCTACTGAACTTCCTCTCCACATTGGCCTGTTTAAAGATTATTTTTAATAAACTTTAACCACTTAAAGCCCAGTGTCCGTATTGTGGGGGAAGCTGTTGCTGAAAATAGCAGATTGACACTACTAGTAGAAACCCAGGCATTATTGCTCTCCTCTCTCTGTTTTCCACCACAACAAACACAACACACAGCGAGGGTGGGAGGGGTGGGGGGCCGCCCCAGACATACAGAGCAACTCAATAGGGCGGGGGGGGCGTTCTCATAGAGTTTAAGCCGGTTGCAGACATACAGAACAACTTCAATAGGGTGGGCGTTCTCATAGAGTTTAAGCCGGTTGCAGACATGCAGAGGAACTTCAATAGGGTGGGGGGCCGGCCGTTCTCATAGAGTTTAAGCCGGTTGCAGACCTCAAACCCCTTAGATCTCCATATATGGAGCTGACCTGTTCTGACATTCCATATGTTGATCCTTCCCCATTCATCCTTCCTCATCGATGTCTCCCTTTTGACTGATACCTGTCCATTTAAACTCTAGACAGGCCTGCCCCAAAGTTATTAGTGCAGCCACGCTCGGCAGCCGGCGAAAAGTAGAGTTCTCAACAGGCTCGAAAATTAAGGCCCAGCCCTACCTGGGCCCTCATCAAACCCTGTACACTCAAGACACTGCCCCCACTTCCACCCCTAGATCTCCATATATGGAGCTGACCTGTTCTGACATTCCATATGTTGATCTGACCTCATCAAACCCTTTACACTCAAGACAGGCTCCATATATGGCCAGTACAGAATTCATTCCATATGTTGATCTGACCCCCCATGCCAAAGCGCCAGCGCTCGCCCAGCAGTCTGCTGTCACCCAGGCGGATATGTTGATCTGACCCCCCATTACAAAGCACCAGCGCTCGCCCAGCAGTCTGCCACCCAGGCGGATTCTCGCCCTTAGGCGTTTTACTGGTTGTATTATTATTATAACAAGATGAGAATTGGAAAATGCGCTTGGTGAAAATTGTCATTACATTAGCATTAGATATATTTTAATATGCACTCACACACTAAGATAGCGTTCACGTCTATAATCTAAAATAGTTTGGTCCTCAGATACTGTCAACGGTGAAAATGAGTTTATTATTTTCTTTTATCATAGTAGCATAACCCAGTTTTAATTAGGTAAACACTGGGCGGAAAGTCGGCAACAATTATTCAAAAACAATCAAAACTTTAGATTTTGTTTCACAGTTATGTAATCTTGGAAGTTAATTAAAATATGTTATTTGGTCAGTTTTTTGCACCTTGCCCTGGTCTCCTCCTCTCCATCAAGCCCATCTCCCCATCCATCAGCCTCACGGGGCGACAGCCGCGACAGAAAAACCACAGAGGCCACAGAAGCATTTAGCCAAAGACATGACACCGATAATGTCAGTAACACAAAATGATTAAAACACCTGTTCCCACCAAACACCTCATTATCATCACAATCATCCTACTTACAAAACAATACTGAGCAAAAATAATCAGCCTTATCATGCCATATGTCAGCCATAATTGTGTAGCTAGCTATACATAAATAAAGGCAGACAGCTTGAACCTTTGCCTGCTGCAATAATTCAATTTGAACTAGTTCATTGTCCTTGAGAACCTCCTCTGCAGAAGGAACATCATCACAGTACGGAAACTATTCGACTGACCCTGACCACCTTTTCATCAATAAAACTACTACCAAAGATAAAGAAAGAGAGATCAAAGACCTTCCGATGAGAATATAAGCTCTCTTGACTTCATTTAAAAAAAACATAATATGAAAAGTTAAAGTTCTAACAGGTTATAAAACACAGGTTATTCTTAACTTTTGAACACCTGCTATGTGGTTATTTAATATTGAAGGTCAGACTTATTTGACAATTCATGAGCTCATATCAAGATATTCCTCTCCTCCTTTGCCTCTGCTTTCTCCTTTTTCACAGTCAGTCTTTAATCGCAAGAATGACAGTTTCCCTTTTCTGGGCATGACAGAATAGGTGAACAATTTGGCGAAGATAGGTGAATGTTCAGCTAAAATTGCCATTCTACAAGCTCACAACAGGTTTAAGAGGTTAAGTAGTAAAAGGAAGTCAGGAAGTGGAGAGAAACTATGGGCCGTATTAACACAATCTATGGCACAAGGTGGGGCAAGGTCTAAAGTACATGGCGCAAGTCCACTGGGGGCTTGTCCAATTTAGCTAGTTAGACGGAACATAATCTGAGCGCAAAGTTAAGTGCAAGGCACAAAGGGGTTATATGTAATCTCTCAATTAATTTGAGTGTTATTGGCTGGCTGGATTAAACCAATAAGAGTGTAATCTGCCATTCCCTTTAGGAGCCGGGGTGCACGTGCACCATGTGCATGTGTGTGCACGTGCACCTTGTGCATGTGTGTGCAAGGTGAAAGTGAAAGCATGACCAGGAACAGGAATCCACCAAAGCTGCGGTGAAGCAAACATGGGAGGAGGTAACGGAAAGTGTGTCCTCATCTTCTGGCTGCATGGCATCGTTGCTGCACAATGCCAAAAGCAATACCATGATGTTAGGAAATTGGGAAAACAAACTCTCCACTCACAGAAAAAAATTAAAAAGAGAAAAGAAATAAGAAGAATACAGTCCTGGATCGCATACCCTCAGCTGTGCATATTTGCGTGTACCGTTCAGAATCATGATTTCTGTTCTGTAATGCGTCTCGTTTCTGTTTAAAAGATATCAGTTATACCTTATCAGTTACAGATGTGCCACTGCTTTGCTACTGAAAAGTACAAATACGACCTGTTCAGATTTACTCCACTACAAGTAAAAGTATCAACAATTTACAATTTACAATTTAGGCATTTAGCAGACGCTCTTAATCCAGAGCGATTTACATTAAGCAAGAACAAAAAAGCATGGAAATACATCACATAAAAAAGAGCATTTATCATGAAACATGCGTAAACTAAGAACGTAACAGTGGAATATCTATATAATGAAACTATACATATAAACTATACATATATACCAGTGATGTAAATAGGGTGTGTTTTGCGTCCCAAAACGCACTTTATAGTTTTGGGCCGCACTTCAAAAAAACCTCTGCGTCCACGGGATGCACTACTGTACTCAGGGTACAGTAATAATAATCCACGTGGAAAAGAAATCGCGGAGAAAATAAATGCGGTAAAACAAATAATCTACGGACACGATCATTTTGCATGGCCGCATGCGACCTCATCCTACGTTATAAACTATAAAATCCACGTAGGACTCGTTGTAGAACCACTAGTTAACAACAACAGTCTGACGGGCGCCGCCATCTTGCTCAGAGACGAGCGCTGAGCGGAGCGCAGCCTGGAGACCAGAGCCGTTTAGAGAAAGAGAGTGACGACAACATACCGTTCAGTGACTCATGAAGCTCCGTGAATAAACAGTGAACGGGGTTGTCGCAACTCTCTCATCTACACGGCGCTGCCTCCGACAGAAAGACAGGCGAACATTTTTGAGCATGACAAACAGAGTAGACCCGATTGAATGGGAAACACACATTTTGTGTACTGTAACAAACGCCGATACTGTTGTATGTTGTGCGTTGTGGACCGGTGCCACCACACATTAACATGCCCCCCCCACCCCCCCAAAAAAGAAGTGCCAAAGCCAACTGCAGGGCAACAAAACATATTAGCAACCCTATTTTCTAAATCTAACATGTGTGCTGCTGTGCACAGCCTACCTCCTCCATGGCTGCTTCTACTTAATCTCCAGGTTAGTTTTGTAGCATTCATTTTTATTTTGTATGTATTGTGTAATGTGTCATAAAAACATTATTTACAGTTAAAACTGGCAGAATTATTATAGATTTCATATAGCCAAAATCATATGAAATATGTATGTAGTATGAATGTAGAGCTTTTTTAAAAAAAATCTAATTTATTTTGCTAGCTTTAGTTATAATAATAATTTCTTCTTCGTTTTCTACATGAATATAACCACATTATAACCATATAAGATGAAATGGGAGTTAAATGCTGCAATTTGTAAAAATGGCAAAATATTACTCTTAAACGTCGCTGAAGTGGGACTCATCAAATGTCCCTGGGACTCATCTAAAAGACCACCCCTGCATCCCGGGACTCATTACATTGAAAACCTATTTACATCACTGATATACTATACTATGCTATACATTATGTACTATGACGTGCTATGACTAAATACAATGCAATTATAGTGCTGCCTACATAACATGCTATAAGTCTGTATCAAATGCTATCTAAGTCTACCGAAATGCTATCTAAGGGGGTAGGGTAAGTGCTATGGGCCATGATGGAGTCTGAAAAGGTGGGTTTTCAGACTACGGCGGAAGATTGGGAGTGATGCTGCAGTTCTGACTGCAACGGGGAGTGCATTCCACAGTTTTGGAGCCAGAAGGGAGAAAGCTTCCCTGCGTTGGCTGATCTGAGTCAGTGAATTATTAATTATAATTTATTACACATTTTTCACAATTATTTTATAGGACCTTGTAACTCTTGTTTCAGAGTAACTCTGAAACCACCTGCACTGCATGCACTCACGTTATACTACGTTATACATCTTAGTATATACTTTCCTTTTTTGATACAATACAAAATTGCGCCGATTGCCCTGCTCGCCGATTGCCCTGCTCTTGACAACAACAGTTTGAACACCGAGCGAGAGAGTTAAACCCTGCTGCCACTGGTGAGTGGAGGGGGAAGCCACAGACACGGCTAGTGTGAGAGCAGAAGTGGGGAAGAAACAAAAATCACACTTGTGTGAAGTGAGGGGCGCCCAGTGTGGCTTTCAAATGACGTCACAAGGGGCATGCTGATTTTCGGGGGGCCTGTTTTTTTGGGGGGGGGTTCCCTTGAATAAGACAAAAATTAAAAGTCCATAGACTTAGCTGCCACATGACATCATGTTTTATAGCCAGACATTGGAGTACACCTAAAAGTACTCAGAAATGTACCTAGAAATGTACTCGAGCAAAAGTAAAATAATTTGTCTTGGAAATGTACATAATCTGTACTTAAGTACATTTACTCCGTTACTGTCCACCTCTGCCAGCAGAGGAACTCTTATCTATTCAGGAAATCTGCAAACAATTGACATTATAACACCTTGGTAAATGCCCCCCTTTCTCACTGACGATGTTCTGTTTCTGACAAGGCACAGACAATCTACTGAATTGCCAATGGCAGGACGTGTGAAGTTCTCAAACGGCACATCTGTAATAATTGCATGTGCATTCTCTTTATTATAACCACCTATTAAAGCATTACGTACAGCTCTGCTCTGTCTACTGCACTTCAATTCATAATAAACCAAGACAGCCAAGACACATGGAAATGTTCAGTGCCATCCACAGTTCCACATCAAGAAAGATAACTATAATAATGATGTGAGCATCCATACTGACGAATGAAGATTCTGCAAACAGTGGCTATGTCGGCCCCAAAATCGATAATATTGTTGAAATGGCACTGCTGTTTTCCGTTGCAAAGATTGCCTACAGATGAATAAAACTAGGAGGGCATGGGTTCAAGGAATACTTAAAAGACCTGAGGGGTCTTTGAACAAATCTGTTATAGTAATAATTTACTTACTTATAAACAACAAGAGATTCTCTCTCTCTCTCTCTCTCTCTCTCTCTAACTTTCAAATGTTATCTTATTCTTATTAGCTATTCATCATATTCTAATGATGAGTCTCTCAGGAATTTTATCTTCCATATTGAAGGTGAGTGATGTGTTGAAAGTGACGCTCCGTGAATTCAGATCAATGTGGGTGTGTTGTGAAATCCTATGAAGGCACATATCTGAATAATGCACTCTTTAAGTAGCACCTAGCAATGACACTTGCTCTGCGCCTTGCACCGTGTTTAAGAATTAAGATAGAGCGCTTTATCCGTGAACGCCTTTGATCACTGTCTGACTCTGATAACGAGTGTGGAAAATAACACTGACAATTTTCAAACTCTCTGTTGGTGAAGAGGAAAAACATCTAGTATAGGTTTATTCAGGATTTGTAGTGCGCCCCCATCCAGTTTTTACACTGGCTTGGGGCACGGTCCGCAGAAAGACAAACATGTAGGACAAGGCAAAGAAGACTAGATAGACTAGGACGACAAAAATTCAGTCACACTGTCACTCAGTCTGATATGTTTCACACTTTGATTGATGGAGGCAAACGTATATCATGAACCACTCAGACATCTCAGGCCATCTGGGACAGGTCTGCTTTCGGTCCCCAGAGTCTAAACTAAACGTGCAGAAGCAGCGTTGGAACAAACTCTAAGATAACTGCAGTTCTGCTCCAGCTCTCAGTTCTGCTATATCAAAGCTGAAGACTTTTCTGTTTTCTGCTGCCGCCTAATTGAGGCTATCGATTCATTTCTTACGCTGCACTACAACATTATTCTTGAATTCTTATCTCGGTTTTTTTACCTTCCTTAGTGTATATAAATGTCCTATGAGGCGTTTCTTTTTCACATTGTCTTAATGCTCTTAATGTTTTGTGAAAAGCACTTTGAACTGTTTTGTGGAAATGTGCTATATGAATGTTCATTTATATTCAGAGATATTCTACTATTTCCAGCAAACAGGACAAAGGTTAATAATGGCTTTGCAAGTCCTGCAGATGAGGCTAGATGTCATGGGATGCTGTAAAGTCAACAAACTAAACGAGTCTGTCGGTTCTATCTTGTTGTATGTCCCCTACGAAGCTCTATCGTGGCATGTGTTTCCTCAAAAGGTAAGGTCACCTTAAATTATTCCTACTAAACTAAGCATGAAACACTATTAAGAAGGGAAACAAATGATCAAACAAAGGGACATCCACTTCCCCACAAATTGTGTTTTTGTTTTTATTGTTTGGTTAATGCATTTTTGAAGGTTACCCGTGAAGATTCCGTTTTTTGCACTCTACATATCTCAAACACTCTGTTTTACCTCAAATCATTTTGGAGTTGCACTCACTGAAAGCCTAAGTAAATGCAGCATTAGTCAACGTGTAAGTATGCAGGGATGTCCCGTGCTACAAAACAAATGTTCCACCGTAACCAACACCCACTGTGGGTCCCATCTAGGGGTGGGTCCCGAACCTCGGGACCAAGTATGTACCGAACCGAACATGCCTGGGTACCGGGTACCCATTACAATAATTCAATTTCGGTTCTCTCTATCGGTTCCCAATTCCAGAGCTGATCTACAAGCCTACATCGCGTTGCATCAGCGACGCGTTGTGGGTGGGCTTGTGGCATGCAGAGGCGGAGCTATCTCTCTGCATGGAGTTAGTTGTCGAGGAGTCTAGAGACAGTGACACACGCTGTGCCTGGCTGGCACTGGAGCATTGAAGCAACATCATTATTAAAGTTTCTTAAACGTAATTTTCAAGTGAAGTTTATGGGAGGAAACTTTTAAGAGAGGGGACAGGAATCGTGCGCCTTGCCTGAGTCTTCACTGCATACGTGCGCAGCATTGAATCAACATGAGACGAGAGAGGAGGAGAGAGAAATCGTTGGTGCACTCACTTCGAATGCGTGTGTGTGTGTGTGTGTGTGTGTGTGTGTGTGTGTGTGTGTGTGTGTGTGTGCGTGCGTGCGTGCGTGCGTGCGTGCGTGCGTGCGTGCGTGCGTGCGTGCGTGCGTGCGTGCGTGCGTGCGTGCGTGCGTGCATGCGTGCATGCGTGTGTGTGTGTGTGATCATGGCGTAGGGTCCAGATGCCCAGTCAGTTTAGAGCTTGCCAGTCTAACTTCGAAGAGAGGTGGCAAAAAAACAACAAAAGATAGCCTACTTTGGGCAGCCCGTGTGCATGCACATTTCTGTTAGTAGCATGCACGCCGCCTTTGTTTTCAATGATCCCCCCATTAGCACGTCGATCGGAAAACTCGTTCTCACCTATTGGCCGGAGATGCGCTGCCCCCCCCCCCCCCCCCCTCATTAGCGATGCTAATTTGCCCAGTCAATCGTGTGTGTGTGTTGCTCTCAGATCTCAGACATGCTTTTATTTGTTATTGGTAATAAGAGAAGTAGCCTACAACACTGGGTAAATACAGAATAGATATTATATAGATATTATATTTAAAATAATCACTATATTATCCACAAATGGCTCAATAAAGGAGAGGATGTTATACTATTCATTATACATGTCTTAAATTGACATTGAGCTTTTTTGTTAAATAAACATTTGACCTCTTTAAGTTATTTTATACCATTTTGGAACCAAAATAGGGAACCGTTAAGAACCGGAATCGATAAGCAGAACCGGAATCGGTACCGGATTCGCAAAAATCCAAACGATACCCACCCCTAGTCCCAACACAGAGGAAGTAACTGGCTCGATGCTTTCGCTTATCACATTCTGGCGGATCAAACCTATGCATAATTCATAAGATGCGGAATATTAAATGACGGCAAAAATAGAGCAAAGAAAAGGTACCGTAAAGCTCCTTTAGATTCCACCAAACAACAGATTCAAGAGAAAAATATTATAATTCTACCTTTACTGAACAGAGAGGAGTTAAAGCACACCATGGGACACGTGGGCAGGGACTTTAGATAAACTTTTGACTGTGAGGCTTTGTAACTATATTTCTTTCATATGCGGTAAATTGTGTGTGGATCAAAAGTTCATAGAATCCACATACAGACAAACAACAACAAATGTATAAAAATCCAGTAGGGCCTGCTAAGATGTCCCTAAACTGCAAGTCAAATTGAAGTTGTCACTATAATGATGATGATTGTTGACAGATTTTCTGTGTTACAATCTCTAAAATACAGATGGAGTCAGAGGCGAACATTGTGCGAAAATAGGCTAACATCTACAAACTCACAATGCGTTGCTATGCACAACAGCGTTGTGAGCTTGAATTTCAGCAATTTCCCGCGAAGACAGGGAGCTGTCAGTGGGCTGTCAGTGGGTTGTATAAGAGGCTCCGTTTGAGGAGGTCTTATAGTTTAGAGGATCTGTATCTTGCCTTAGGCGTTGGGGGGAGGGAGTTGTGAATTAGTCAGTAACTTGAACCCAGTGTTTTAGCTAGGTACCTCCTTCTTATGATTCCAAATACTTACTCGCAATATAGGACACTTACTGTATGGGATATTTACCTGTAGTATTATTGTTCAGTGCTTTGTGCGCCATACTTTATAGGGTGACGTGACGTTGTGGCCTAACGTCACGCCGTCAACAGTGTACAGAGGGGAAAAAAAGGGGTGACCAGGAATCGACTCCCGGGGAACTAAGTGGCGTTTAAGTGGTTACAATAAAACAGTGGTGTAAAGTAACTAAGTACATTTAGTACAATTTTGAGGTATTTGTACTTCCTTTTACTTCTACTCCACTACATCTCAGAGGCAAATATTGTACATTTACTTAAGTACAATTATTTGAAAACTTTAGTTACTACTTTGTAGATTTAGATTTAGATTAGAAAACAGTAAGTACATTTTAATGCCGATACATTTGTACTTTTACTCGACTACATTTTGAACACAGGACTTCTACTTGTAACAGAGTACATCTACATTGCAGTATTTTTGAGTACTTCCCACCACTGCAAGACAAGGCACTGTTTCGGGCGCCTGCTGGCCTAGTGGTCCAGGCGCATGCCACATTTAGGCTCTGGCCTGACAGCGTGTCGCGTGTTTGAGTCCCGTTCATGACGACCTTTGCTGCATGTCTCCCCCTATCTCTCTCTCCCTCTTTCCTGTCAATCTTCACTTTTATCTATCAATAAAGGCAGAAAAAAAAAAAAGAAAGAAAAGAAAAAAGAAAAGATCATAAAAAAAGACAAGGCACCGTCTCTGTAACCGTGACTTACCAAGCATGACGAGGTTGGTGGTGCCCTGCTCATTTCCAGAAGGGTAGGTGGCATACTCGCAGGTGTAGCGTCCGGCGTCTGCCATGGACAGTCTGGAGATGCGGATGGAGGGGTTCTCCAGGGAGCCCTGGATGAAGACCACCCGGTCCTTGAAGGGCGAGTCTGGGAAACTCTGGCCATAGATGGGGTGGAACACGGCGATGTTGTCCCTCTGGCCTTCCACGGGCTCCCATATCCATGACACCTACACACGCACACGCGCACACACACACACACACACACACACACACACACACACACACACACACACACACACACACACACACACACACACACACACACACACACACACACACACACACACACACACTCAGTGTTAGGCTGCCTGCGACCAATGATCAGTGGTTCATAACACCTGTGAAGAATGTAACATTGATTAGGCTATAGTGCTGCACAATTAATCGAAAAAAGATTGAGATCTAGATTGAGACACCTATGCAATCTCATTTGGAAAATCGAGATTCACATTTGACTGAGCAAGAATCGTGCAGCACTATTAGGCTACGCAACTAATTATGTACTCTTATGTTATGTTGTCTTATGTACCTCAACTGTTTCTGGCACTCTCATGATACTTGTGTATCATTCTGTTTCTATTTCCTTTCGATTGCATGTCCCATATGGCGGAAAAATGCCGGAAGCAATTCAAGACGACAAAATGAAAAGCTTGACTACATTCGAACATTCCCTTAAGGACCTTTTTCAGATATCATTAAAAATAACACATTCCTGTATTGTCTTTAATTTGTTTTTCTTTAAATAAACGTTATTATACAAACTTACAAAGACATTTGAAACACTGCTGGGAGGAAGAGAGAGCATGACAACATGGCACTCTCCAGTGGTCACACTGACACATCGTGAAGGGCATAACTAACTCTCCAGTGGTCACACTGACACATCGTGAAGGGCATAACTAACTCTCCAGTGGTCACACTGACACATCGTGAAGGGCATAACTAACTCTCCAGTGGTCACACTGACACATCGTGAAGGGCATAACTAACTCTCCAGTGGTCACACTGACACATCGTGAAGGGCATAACTAACTCTCCAGTGGTCACACTGACACATCGTGAAGGGCATAACTAACTCTCCAGTGGTCACACTGACACATCGTGAAGGGCATAACTAACTCTCCAGTGGTCACTGACACATCGTGAAGGGCAACTAACCAACTGTTAGGTAGAAACACACTGACACATCGTGAAGGGCATAACTAACCAACTGTTAGGTAGAAACACACTGACACATCGTGAAGGGCATAACTAACCAACTGTTAGGTAGAAACACACTGACACATCGTGAAGGGCATAACTAACCAACTGTTAGGTAGAAATTATCAGTGGTGTAAAAAGTACTCAAATGTTTTAGTTAAGTAAAAGTAACAATACTGCAATATAGAACAACTCCATTACTAGTAAAAGTCCGGAATTCAAAATGTACTTGAGTAAAAGTACGAAAGTGTTGGCTTCAAAATGTACTTAAAGTACCAAAAATAAAAGTAAGTATTTATATTCAAATATATAATAATCTTTTGCATAGCAGATCTACAAGCTCAATGTACAATGCGTTGCAGCGCGATGCATTGTGAGCTTGCGAAATGTAGGGCTGAAGTGGTTACTGTATATTTTGTCATAATAAGTGTAGTGGAGTAAAAGTACCATATTTGCCTCAGAAATGTACTGTAGTAGAAGTAAAAGTACAGAAAATTTGACATACTCAAGTAAAGTACAAATACCTCAAAATTCTACTCAAGTACAGTACTTAAGTAAATGTACTTAGATACTTGGTGCAGTGGTAAAGTCCCTGATACACCACCACAGAGCTGATTGTGGGTTCAAATCCATGGTGGTGCATGGGTAGCTTTGTAGGGCCTATGTGTGTTCAGGGGAGGGAAGCCGGGCGGGGAGGCTGATTTAATGTCACTGCACGTATTCCTACGGACTGGGGGTGGCACCTGTCAGCAGGGAGTGTGGGCAGATGAGTCAATATGATACAACAGCAGGGACACACAGAAATGTGTGTGGGGAGGGATCAATTGGCATAACGACTAAATTGAGGTGAAAAAGGGGGTAAAAAAAATATCAAATTTAGAAAAACAAAACAAAAAAGCCCTGCTAGCGTTTCTAAAGATTGGCAAGTCAGTCAGTCAGAGCTGGTTAAATTGTCTCTCTATTATTATCTATCTATTTCTTCTTTTTTTTTAAATATTTTTTATCCCACGATTTATTCCAACCAGTTCCTTTCCTCTCCATCAGGCGCCCCGGCCGGCCAGGGGGAGGCAGTTTAGAGACCAGGATTACTGCATGTTTTTTGTGAGGGTACCTACCCTAGGGGACACGAGGAGAACATGCAAACTCCACACAGAAAGGCCCTTTCGCCAACCCCTCCTTCGGGTATGGGCACTGATGACGCGGAGGAGGAAACACACCGCCAGCACCCACAGCGTCCCGAGCGGGAATCGAACCCAGGACCTTCTAGCTGTGAGGCGACAGCACTACCAACTGTGCCTTTATCTATCTATTTCAATGCCTGTATTACCCTGACACTTGCTGACCACTAGTGACCACATTCATGGTGCTGACACTGTGGCCAAACATTTTTTTTCCTGTAATGATGACAAAAACTGAATCCATTCTCTTTGGATAATAGTAATCTCAGCAAGGCAGATGGCTTCTTGGTTAGAGTGGGTGACAATATTATCACACGAAAAGATGAAATTACCTACCTAGGTTCCATCCTGGAGGCTAATCTTTCCGGTGATAAAATGGCCACCAACATAACCAAAAAAGGTGGGTCTGGTCCACAAGATTCGATACACCACCAAAATACCCATGTACCTGTCTAAATACTTCACAAAGTCCACAACCACAACACCAGGGGGTGTGCAACAAACCATGTGCAACCCAGATTCAGCACAAACAAGGGACTAAATTCCTTTCGCTCCTATGCCACCAAAATGTGGCACGCCCTACCAACAGTCATTAAGACATGCAAATCCCTTGACTCCTTCAAATCATCTCTCAAAAGGCACCTACAGACGGCTGCAATTCGAAACTGGCCCCCGTAAAATCTGATTCTTTTCCCTTTTTACCTCCTTTATGATGAATTCCTGTTCTGTTCTTTACCTATATAGAAGTGTCTATTTGTACGTCTCTAAATGTTTTGATGAATTGAACAAGGTGGACCCTCTTGTAAACAAGTGTAATGCTTTATTGGGTCGTCCACTCACAGTTAACAGTCTTTGTATTGAGTTGTGCTTGAAATGTACTGTAATTCTGCAAACTGTTAAATATTTCAATCAATGATATTGAATGTTGTCATAGGCTGCATCTGTGATACGCAATTATAGGTCATCAATCATATATTAATCTGTGAAGTTCGGGTTACTAAGGTCGCATTCTCACCTCTACTTCGGTAGACTCGATGCGATTGGGGGTTGAGTTACATCATTCTTGCACATTTAATTTGCTGCGTTTGCGTTCACACCGCGCTGTCAATCGAAGCAGGGAACTTAATCAATGTGTTCAATTCATAAACTAAACAGTGAAATCTATAGTGTTAAAATTATACTTCGATTAATAGTTAGGACATAAAGTGAGGTTAATGGGGACAGTGTCGGTGGATGCAGTGTCGCTGCCGGGGACTGGACCTGGACCTTATTGTGTGTGTGTGCGCGCGCGTGTGCTGTATGAACACATGTTGTAGGCACAGCGGAGACAGCAGCGCTAAATGAATCCGACCTCCGACGTTTTAATATGTATTTATATTTAAACAAGATTTTAGAAGGTCCCCACACACAGTGACAGTGCTCCATGACAGACAGAATATTCTGTACACTGCATGTGTTTTTATGCGTTTCCTTAAGCAACTGATTAATGTGCTCGTCCGACCTCATTCGACCACGTCTATCGACGGTAACGGCCCTAATGGGACATCTTTGCGCTGCGTAAAATATGCTCTCCAACTGTGTTTACTCCTCATTCATCCGCCACATTGTTTTCTTCATTTCCTTTCCTTTATTTGATGCTGATTGCATTCCAACCTGCAGTGAATCGAAGTCAGGTGCGCTTGGAAGCGAAGCGAAACCCCCGTTTCCAACAATACGCAGCAGGATTCGTTTTAATCGCAGCATCGCATGCTGGTGTGTGAATGCCACCATAGTGCCTAGAATTGTGCTGCCCGCATTCATCAAATGTTGATTGTCATTGGGATGATGTCATTGGCATGTAGAGTTGTATATTTTGTATACTATACAGTACATGTAGAATGTGTATATTTTCATGTCTTTACTGTATGTGTACATGGTTTCCATGGTTGAAACTAAATTGCTACAGTGTGTGAATTGATGTTACAGTGCACACATGACGTCTTGTCATGGTATTTGGTTGATGGAGCGTGTTATTGTGTTTGTTGGCACACAGGCTGAACAGATTTACACCCAGGAAAAGGAGCCTATATGGCCAGTGTGGGCCGCCAGAAGCCTTAAATTACCGTTGGAATAATAATGTCCCGATCCAACCCTGAAAATATGTATACGTCTAATAAGTCTGAACGCACCTTAAAGCAGGGGTCTTCAACAGGGGAAAATTGAGAATACGAAGTACAGAGCCATTAACATGAATTCATCATTTGCCAAATTTGACTGGGGGACTGCCATTGGATTTTTTTTAATTGTCATGTCATATGAAAGCAGGGAATCATAGCTTCAAATTGACATATTAGTTGTTCAGTTTGACCCACCAGTTTTGGAGATATGGCTTATAGAGTAATGTCTTGCAGAAAACAGCGAGTTGAAAAAACAGGCTTGAAAGGTTCACTTCTGTGGACATGCACCTAGCTACATGTTTAAGCATTTATTTCCATTTATTTCCATTTATTTCCATGTTGATTTATTTCACACATGAAAGTATGTGAAGAGTCTGCCAGCATGTGCTATTAACTCATTTTGGATCAAATATAAATAAATTCAGTTTTTCTCCTCTGGTGAAAAGACCCCTGTACTGGGCTATTAAAGGCAATGTTCACACACTGGCACACCTCATCAGGTTCTTGGAATATGATTGCTTTGATCCCCAAGTATGATTGCTTTGATCCCCAAGTCTGAACATGGAAAAAAACACACGGAAACTAATGCGATCTGAATCACATCCCTTAGCCTTGTTCAGACTGCACACAACAAACTCAACTTCAATCTGTGTAGGACTAGGAAGCCAGATTTGTGCTGCCAGTTTGAACACCAGTCTGAATGTTCTGAGTGAACATAGCAAGGGCAAAGTTTAGAGAAAATGAACATCTACAGAGTCTTAAAACTTTAATGATGCAGTCTTTTACAAACCGCATGCCTATGAACTAGCGAACACCAAAATACCAGGCAATCACGCTGTCAAGAGCCTGCCATACTCAGATAAAAGAATGAATCATTCTTTCTTACAGATTATATACGTGTGTCAATACTTTGTTTGAGCACCACTCCTTTCTCCATTTTGTTCGTTATAGCGTGAAGGTACACTTCAACTGTAACTCTAGATTAGTTTCTTGGAAACCTGTAATTTCATGCTACAGTGATGTTTTCACACACATAGGCCATGCATTTTTCATTTTAATGTAGGCATATGCCAAATATCTACTGGTTTTCTATCTGCAGACCAATGTCTTATTACATTTCTGTGGTACTGTACTTCCATCTCACGCCCTTTCTCCACCTCAACTCTGACAGCATATCAATGTTCTGGACACGATTCAACATGATACTGTAGATCGGTACCTGACAACATCCTCAACTATCTGATACCTCTGTAACCACGGAGAGCAAAGGTCCGTTTCTCAGTGGATTTATCATCTATCACTCTTTTCCTGGTTAAATGTGAACCACTTCTCAAATTGATTATTCATGATACTGAGTGGGTGGCAGAGCAGACCTAGTAGAATGAAACATCATCACAACATTTTACTGGCTAAGAATGCCAAATCCAGTGACGGTTAGTATAGTATGTGTTTTGCACAGATAATGCAGAATGTTGCAGTGATGACTGTAAACACAGTCTGCTTCATATCGGTAATAGTCTTCAATGTCCACTGTGTTGCGGTAGGTGTGTCATGTAGGCTACTGTATTGACATTGTTTACGAATTATTTCTTTCTCATTGGAAGAAAATACGTTTGTTTTATAAGTTGCTTTATTTCATCGAAACAAGTCAGATGTTGTAGATAAGTGGTCTATTTGACTTTGAAATTGTGTAAATTGTGTCTATTGTCCCCAGACATTTTCATTCCCCCTGCCTGCTTTATCAGCACCGTCCATATTGCACATACCGGTAAATAAATATTCCTGGTACTGCCGTACTTGTTACACCTGTTGTCTGGACACACAAAGTGGTTTTGACATTATGGCAACAGAGGAATGTGAGCTTCTTTGTACTATTGTCGTTTTTGCAAAGGCCTCTATTGATAAATGCAGCAGCAAGATAGTCTAAAGTATGAATACAGAAACATCAACAAAGTGTAAACAGACGGACAGCAAAATGTCACCATCGAGACATTTAAGCATTATGTTATGCTTTAGCTATTGAAAAAAGCAGATCTACAAGCTCATAGCGTGCCACCGAGTGGCGCGCTACGAGCTTGTAGATCTGCTATTTTTGAACAATTGTGAAAATATATATTCTTTCAGAAGACTTTTTTTTTTTTTTTTTTGACGTCAGGCCTCAATGGGTTAAAAAAACATGAGCTTTTTTAGTCCGGAGCTTCTCTGGAGGAAGACCCTTTAGCTGAGAGAGACATGAAGACCCCTTAGCTGAGAGAGACATGAAGCAGGGACCGCCACTACATATTGGATCCATGTTAAATGTGTGTTTTCAGACCTTTGGCTCTTTTTTCCCTGTAGACCAAACTTTTATTTTTTTGTGGCTTTCGCCTTTATTTTATATTTTTTATGGAGGGACAGACAGTAGGCTGACAGGAAATGGGGAGAGAGATGGGGGGGTGACATGCAGTAAAGGCCATCGGGATCGGGAGTCGAGCCCGCGGCACACTGCCAGGCTGGAATACCAGCCAAGGTGCCTGGACCGCTGAGCCACGGCCCAGGCCGTAGAACAAACTTCTTTGAGGAAAATAGCCAATCTACAGATGTAGATCTGCTGTTTTCGGCAAATGTTCCCCCAGAATAGGGATGTATGTGAGGGTTCAAGTGGTTTATGTAAAAAATAAAAGTCCCTATCAAACAAAGATTTGGCAGACCCCCTGCAGTATCTTTGAGGACCCCCTAGGACTAAGGGTCCAGGATCCCGTGTTGAAGACCCCTGGTGTAAGAGAAGCAGATGAAAGCAGCATTGCTTTTTTACCTGAGTGAGTTTTGTCGATCCCCCTCCATCGATGAACTGGCAGCGCAGATCAACAGACTCTGTAGGGAACGCCTCCACCTCCTCCTCCACCCGAACCCTCTGGCTCCACACTCCTGGAGAGGAGAAGAGAGATGAGGCATTAAAACAGAATGTAGAAGTGAATGATGTAACATTCAAACTTTTTTTATACATTTTGAATACTACTGTATATACCGTCCGTGGTAATGTTGTTTAACTTCAGTCTGGCAGCAAAGGATAGTAAAGTAACTGAGAAGTGGGCAACAAGGAAATATAGATAAAAATGAAAAACACAAGAAAGCCTGGCGAGGGATATAGAAAGATGAAGAGGTGAGATGGGGGAAAGAGAGAATGACTAAAGCCTGATTTATACTTTATCGTACTAAGGTGTCTACAACAAGCTAACAACTTATAGCACATAGTGAATCGAAAGTCAGAATGGGCCCGAGAGCAAAAGGGAAAGACAGTAAGAAGAGCCTGAGAGCGTCACAGCGAAGGGGAAAACAAAAAGTGCCTGAGAGTGAAGAGAAACACAGAAAGGGCCTGAGGAATCCAAAGAAAGAGGGAGAGAACATCAACAGCATCATCATCAACCATTGACGTGTGCCTTAGGCAGAGTCTCAGCAAACTCAGCAACCAGAACCTCCTCGTGAAGTTTGAGCTAATCTTCCACCAGGGATCGCTAGGGGCCGAGCCCTCTAGGAACGCTGTATGCATCACCCTCTGACTCCATTCGTGAAAACAACCAAAATTCAACGCAAAACAGCCTGCTGCTGTCAAGTTTTGTTTTTGTTTTTCTTCCAGTGAGGCGCACCACAGGAACGCCCAACACTCTTTGAGAGAATTAGTGATATTTTTTCCCTCTACCCAGCGAGGGTTAACCACGAGTCCACAAACAGAAACAAGCCTTGGCTAGCGGGGCATGGCTCTGATTAAACATTAAAAAGGTTTGTTTTTGTTTTGTTTTGTTTTAAAGGTTAGTGTCCAGCAGTCATTCTGAAAACTTTATGGTACATGCTGATCAGCAGGTTATTATAAAATGGTTGCATAGGCACATTTTGTTTTGCTGTTTGAGCATCTCACATCAGTATGCTGTAATGAGTACTGTGAAGAAGACGCTACAGGGATGGCCCCTAGGCCAAGCACCTCTTGAAGAGCATGTAAGGTTCTGTTGCCCCTGCATGCAAACAATGGTACAGTACATCCTGATTGCGAACGCAGTGAGCATTTACTATGAGACCCAGCAGATCATGTCTGTCTGTCTGTGTGTGACTGTGTGTGTCTGTGTGTCACGCTGTAACACAACCCGCCCGCCACCAGAGGGCGCAGCTGTATCACACACAAAAACACACACGTGCATCGCATTAAGAATAAAAAATAATAAAGAAAAATAAAAGAAGAAAAAATTAAGAGGAAAAAAAAGCTCTGTGTGTGTGTATGTGTGTCAGACTGCCACAACAGCTGCGTTCGCTTCCCGCATTCACGCGTCTTACTTGTGCATAGTGCATACACTAGTGCATAGTGCATACACTAGTGCATAGTGCAAGCACAGAGCTGTACTGCATGCACTATGGACCCATGGTACTGTATAAGCCACCTAAAGTTAATTGGTTCCAGTGAATTTAGCAAAACAATATCCTGATGCGGTGGTGTATTAACCACATGCCAGGTATACCATAATATGGAAACATTTGCTGAACATAGACGAACATTCAGGGAAAATATGAGATCTATAAGCTCAACACATTGCAACAAGCGTGTAGACCGTCTTGTAGCTTGTACAGGCTATTCACACAAAGAAATGAGGTGTAGAGGGGAGAAAAGGACCAAGAGCACTGGGGGACCATAGATGGGTGTAAGTGGTTAAAGAAGGCTTAGCATTGGAAAGTCCTGCAGTATACTGCTGCTTACAGAGAGAACACAACCACAATGGTGGGAAACATTGGGTAACACAGTGACAGAAATAAGTCACAATCACTGTAGGAGGATTATTATGTTATGTCACATACAGTATATGACAATGTTAAGACTGCCTTGCAGACTGAATGCTGTATGGCAATGTGGTATGCTGTTATTCCAACACATAGCACAGCGAGTAACTATTGCATTTATGCACAGGAAAGCTTTTTTCCTTTGTGCAAAACTTCCATTTTTATACACTGCAGTTGGGTGCATACATTGTGTAGAGCAGTGGTTCTCAAGCTTTTCAGGCCGTGAACCCCCCACAATATGAACTTTGAACTTGGGACCCCCCCTAATACATTGGATGTATTGTTGTACAGTAGCTGACAGGTTACATTATTTGTGTGTTTTGTTCCTGGCGGTTGTATGGCACAAAATCAATTTCCACTACGGACTAATAAAGAATCTATCCATAGGAGACAGAGGGGTTAAGTTCATACTATTGGATGGAACACAGCGTCCACAACCTGCAGCGTCCATAACTCAAGCTATAATATAGTTGAGTCCGTCTGTTCTGGCGGCGTAAAATTGTCAGGAGCACAGCTTACATTTGACAAGTTTTCAGTTACCACTGTCGCAGTGTTGCTTGCTCTGGGTAGGATCTCTGTCGGTCTGCAAGCACCGACAGAGCTTTGTCGCTCTATATGTAAAGTATCTTGAGACAACTTGTTGTGATTTGACAATTGAATTGAATTGAATTGAATTGAATTGAATTGAATTGAATTGAATTGAATTGAATTGAATTGAATTGAATTGAATTGAATTGAATTGAATTGTCACAAAGATTCTCAATATTTCAAATGTTAAGACTGGCCTTTATTCATTTCTGTGTATTCTTTGATATGCATACTCCTGACAACCAAATCATATTAGGTACCACAAAAAAGTACATTAATGAGATCACTAGTGAACTCTCTCTTCCATCCCTGTACATGACCTTCTAGATAATTCACATTCTAAAATTGAAAATGTTATACAGCCTGAAGATTAGTGCTCACCTTGACTCTCTGTATTTGAAGGCTAGCCTAAATGCCAACCCAGATATCTTCTTGGTATCATTATTATGTTCAGATCAAAATGTACGTCTGCAATAATATCAAAGTCAGCCTATTATCATCTCAACAGGATTCATGTCCAAATACAAAAGAAACGTACCCATGCCTTCATGCAGCAGAAGCGACTACTGTAATCATCTGCTCTCACGTCTCCCCTAAAAACCAATCAAACAACTACAGCTGCTATCTGAACATAATTTACACCAGGGGTGGGAAACCTCCTCGGGTATATGAATCCCTTGTGTGATCACCCGGTGCCAGACAGTGAAAAACACCATTGCTTTTGTGTCTTATACAGCTACAGTAATCACAAAATCACACCCGTGTGAAGTGAGTGGTGCAACTCCGTGTGGGGGTGGGGGGGGGGGGCGGAAGTTCCAGACCCACAGGAGCGCACTCAGGGTGCCGGCCCAATTCCGGCGAGCCGCCCCGCGTCTGAAACGGTTGAGAAATGACAGAGTTACCGTGTGGGGGTCCCTCTACTGTACCCTCTACTGGTACAGTGGTACTGGTACTCAATAATACAAGCAATACAAGCACAACCACATGAACGATATTCCCTATTCTGGGTAATGTGGGTAATAGGGTATATATATAATTCATTATATAGTTTTTCCACTGTTACGCCCTTAGCTTATGTATGATTCATGATAACTTCTTCGTATGCTTTTGATGTATTGCTATGCTTTTTTATTCTTTGTTCTTGCTTAATGTAAATCGCTCTGGATTAAGAGCATCTGCTAAATGCCTAAATTGTAAATGTGATAATGCAGAGAAGGGCTGTGCAAGAACGTTAGACAGCTGGCTACAGTTGGAGGCCATCGATATTGTCCTTTTCTTTTTGCTGAGGTTTGCGTGATCTGCGCAAAAGGGGCGGGAACCCCTTTTGGTGTTTTAAACATTATGTTATAATTTAGCTATTGAAAAATAGCAGATCTACAAGCTCATAGCGCGCCACCGAGTGGCGCGCTACGAGCTTGTAGGTCTGCTATTTTTGAAAAATCGTGAAAATATTTATTTCAGAAAACTGGAGGATTTAGAAGGATTTTTTTAAATTTTGAGGTCAGGCCTAAATGGGTCAAATGATAAGGGACAATATCGGTGGCACCCAACTGTATCATTTTTCCACAAAGTCTGTATTGATTATCCAGATCCTCCTATCAATGTCCAGGGCTTAATGTTTTCTCTGTGTATCTCTGTCACTCACACATTACTGCTTTGTTACCAAAACGTAACAGATATACCTTGAAGTCCCAAATGGCAATAACAACCAGCTTCATCTACTGTATGTAGCTTGGAAAGCCTATCTCATGGAGAAATACGGTTCGATATTTTCTTTACAATTTTTGTTCTATACCCAGCAGGGGATCGAAGGACGGTGCCATTGATGAAATTTGCTACTTGGTTTGGTTATCTAACAACAGCTTGGCAACCAATTAACTATAGGGTCGTTGTACTGTTCTCACTGCACACTGGATAGTATGATTCAACAGTCAGATAAACACCTTTCTTCAACCACGACTCTGGAGATGTTGTTTATAGTTAAGAGGTTTTATGGCTTCAAAAGGGTGAAAACTCCTTTCCTTCATACACATCAATGCAAGAAAATAATAGAGTATGTTGTCTAGAATAACTAGACAATGCAATCACATGTTATGCAGTTTACTTAAACTACAACTGTGCTAACTCACACACAAAATGAATGAAGGCATCTCTATATAAAAAGGTATCAAACACATACAGTACCAACGATGCTCTTGAAAAAAAAGGGGACTTCAAATGCAAATGCACTAACAAACTCAAACCCTAACCTCCCACAGGGCAGCACACCTAAACAATTTACAATTTACAATTTAGGCATTTAGCAGACGCTCTTAATCCAGAGCGATTTACATTAAGCAATAACAAAAAGCATGGCATACATCACATGTATAAAAAGTAGTTATCATGAATCATGCGTAAACTAAGAACGTAACAGTGGAGTATCTATGTAAACTATACATGCTATACTATATAATATATTATACATGTGTACTATAAAGTGCTATGACTACATAAAGTGCAATTCTAGAGCTGTCTACATAACAAGCTATAAGTCTGTTTAAAATACTATCTAAGTCTACATAATGTGCTATCTAAGGGGCTAGGCTAGGGCAAGTGCTACGGGCCATGGTGGAGTCTGAAGAGGTGGGTTTTCAGACTACGGCGGAAGATTGGGAGTGAGGCTGCAGTTCTGACTGCAATGGGAAGTGCATTCCATAGTTTTGGAGCCAGAAGGGAGAAGAGTTTGGGACGTGTGGAGCGTTGTCCCGGCGTTTTTAGTGAAGGTACCTCCAGCTTCCCTGCGTTGGCTGATCTGAGTGAGCGGGAGGGTTTGTAGGGTACGATCATACTTGTGAGATATGGGGGGGCCATGCCTTTGGTTGCTTTGAATGCCAGCATCAGAGTTTTGTATTCTGTGCGGGCAGCGACCGGGAGCCAATGGAGCGAGCGGAGAAGGGGGGAGACGTGTGAGAATTTTGGCTGGTTGAAGACCAAGCGTGCTGCGGCATTTTGGATCAGTTGGAGGGGCTTAAGTGCACATGCCGGTAGGCCAGTAAGGAGGGAGTTGCAATAGTCAAGTTTTGACAAGACTGTTGTCTGGATTAGGAGCTGGGCTGACTCCTGGGTGAGGAACGGTCTAATTCGTCGTATGTTGTAGAGTGTAAACCTACAGGATCTAGTGACAGCTGTGATGTGTGTTTTGAACGAGAGCTGACTGTCCAGGACAACACCAAGGTTCCTGGCTGTCGGGACAGACTTTACCAGGGCGTTGTCTACGGAGATAGTTAGCTCCCGCATAGGGCAGGACTTAGCTGGGAAGGGCAGGACTTAGCTGGGATAAACCTAACCCTCTCCCAACCCTTAACGCACCCCTCACCCCTTAATCCGGTCATTTTAACGCACCCCTCACCAACCTTAATCCGGTCGTCTTAATGCACCCCTCACCAACCTTATGTCTAACCAATGACTAGTCTAAACTAAGTATGCACCCCAAACCATTACTAAAAATCACACCTGTGTGAACTGAGTGGTGCAACTCCGTGTGGGGGTCCCCGGTGGGTCCCCAGAACTTCCAGACCCACAGGGTGCCAGGGTGCCAGCCCGGTTCCGGCGAGCCGCCCCACGTCCGAAACGGTCGAGAAATAACAAAGTTACTGTTTGGGGGAATTAGCATTTAGCAGACACCTCTCTCTCTCTCTCTCTCTCTCTCTCTCTCTCTCTCTCTCTGTAATTAGCAGGCAACAGTGCAACACTATCTCTCTCTCTGTTTCTAGCACAACAGCGCCACTTTTCCCCCTACTGGTACTCTAAACATAGGGACATAGGTTTGGACATAGGGACATAGGTTGGGACATACAGTAGGGACATTGCTGTTCCTTGGAGTGGTTGCACCACTCAAAAAATTTAAAGTAAAAGTACATCTGTAACAGCACAGTCATTTTAGGATACGTATATGCTATTTCAAAGAGTCCTGCTCAGCTCCTGTCTTATTCTATTAATAATTCATGTATAATGCAGAGTGGCTTATATAGAGGTATATAGTTGCTTCATTCTTAAACTTCACACAGATAATTCTCAAACTTCACACATAGTTACTTATTTACAGGCAGCTGAAGTCTTTTAAAACAGAGTAAAAAGTGTCACCTTGCCTAGATTCTCACTTCACAAAACTCAGTGTTATTAACTCTTAGCTTATTGCCACTGTACTAGGCTGTGCCCAAACAAACTTAAAGGGGGGCTTGGCTTCCACAGTTAAAAAAAAAGGATTTGACAAATACAATTGACGCAGCATAAAAATGTAAGTTGAGGATCTCCAGAGGAACTGCCAGCACTTTTGTGTGCAGAGGCAACCGAGAGCTCAGTGAGACGGGAAGGGAGGTATAAACGACAGGCTTCTCACTTGCCTCCCAACAGATGGGAGGCAAGTTCCATTGAGGCAAGTCATTTTCACATTAACCCTTATTTTACATTAACCCTGGCATTCTTATCCCTGATGCTGATTCTACAAGTGCCTTTCTAAATCAGTAGTTCTCACACTTTCAAGATTTCTTCCAAAAATATTCAAAAATAGCAGCACCGTGAGCTTGTATATCTGCTATTTTTTAATAGCCAAGGCAGAGAATAAGAATAAAGTGATACACCGTCTGCACTTTGTACAATAGGAACACTTTTATTCAAGCAACGTTTCAGTGAGATGCCTGAAGGTCTAGTTTTGGCCTTGACCTCTAGGTTTAGTTTTGACCTCGAGGCATCTGAGATACCTGAAGAAGGTTTAGTTTTGACCTTGAGGGATCTGAGATACCTGAAGAAGGTTTAGTTTTGACCTCGAGGCATCTGAGATACCTGAAGAAGGTTTAGTTTTGACCTCAAGGCATCTGAGATACCTGCAGAAGGTTTAGTTTTGACCTCGAGGCATCTGAGATACCTGCAGAAGGTTTAGTTTTGACCTCGAGGCATCTGAGATACCTGAAGAAGGTTTAGTTTTGACCTCAAGGCATCTGAGATACCTGAAGAAGGTTTAGTTTTGACCTCGAGGCATCTGAGATACCTGAAGAAGGTTTAGTTTTGACCTCAAGGCATCTGAGATACCTGAAGAAGGTTTAGTTTTGACCTTGAGGCATCTGAGATACCTGAAGAAGGTCTAGTTTTGACCTCGAGGCATCTGAGATACCTGAAGAAGGTTTAGTTTTGACCTTGAGGCATCTGAGATACCTGAAGAAGGTCTAGTTTTGACCTCGAGGCATCTGAGATACCTGAAGAAGGTTTAGTTTTGACCTCGAGGCATCTGAGATACCTGAAGAAGGTTTAGTTTTGACCTTGAGGCATCTGAGATACCTGAAGAAGGTTTAGTTTTGACCTCGAGGCATCTGAGATACCTGAAGAAGGTCTAGTTTTGACCTCGAGGCATCTGAGATACCTGAAGAAGGTCTAGTTTTGACCTCGAGGCATCTGAGATACCTGAAGAAGGTCTAGTTTTGACCTCGAGGCATCTGAGATACCTGAAGAAGGTCTAGTTTTGACCTCGAGGCATCTGAGATACCTGAAGAAGGTCTAGTTTTGACCTCGAGGCATCTGAGATACCTGAAGAAGGTC
>NC_136796.1:24259477-24326977 GCF_951216825.1 Electrona antarctica | reverse complement strand
CTCTTCCTCTCGCTCCGTAATACACCAGAGAGCTGAATCATCACTAATTGACATTTGAAGGCTCGTGCATGGCATTTAACCGCTTGTGCAGAGCATCTATTTTCCAGTGTATATTCGTACATACAGCGCAGAGCTGCAAAGCCACAAGGGCTCAAGTTAGCCTTGTCTCCTCACAGATTCCGCTCAAATATGAGGATTTATCGCTAGCAGAGCAAATTAAATCTGTGGAGCCATATTGTGCTGGTCACGACTCTCATCCTGTTGGGCCCAAATGCTGCTTATTTTCATTAAAGCAGTTCTAATCAGGAACCAATTTAGACTACACCACCAGCTGAATGCAATCAGCTACAGTATCTGTGAGAATAGGAAACTAGCAATATCCTGAGACACCACAGTCTGGAACTGACAGTACAGAGCATGTTTTCTATTGTTACCCTGTCACGATGACAGCAATGCTAGCTTTTACACATCCGCCTGTTTAAGCTGTCAAAAAGTCTGTAAGGCGGGATACAATCTACCCCACAAGCACCCAAATGGCTCGTCTTTTTGTTTTTTGTTCTTTATCCCAAACCACTCCAATTGCACAGTTACTATCATCAGGAGTCAAAGGAGGCAGATGTTCATGTTCCATTGAATGCTAATTATTTGCACTTCACTGCAGATAATTGGTATCTGAGAGCTTCCAACATTTAAAGTGATGAAATGGTACATGAAAGTCGGGAAAGCTATGTGTTAACATCAAAACAGAGTGAAAATGGCAGGGAATCAACCCTGCCATTTTCCACACACAGAAAAGTGACATGTATAGAAAATACTCTATAAGATATTTTTTCACTTTTTGACCAACCAATGTATTCAATGGTTTGCTTAGACTCTTATTGGTCAACGGTCAAAGGTTTAACTCTTTTTCAGTGTCGCAGGTAAAAGTTATACTATAGTGCATCTCCGTCTGGATGTCTTATGTTTGTGTACAGTTTGTCTCAATCATAGAACAACTTTGGGAACTGAACTGCCACCGAATGGCCAATCTCCAGGCATCAGGCTGGTTCAGAGTGTCTTGGCTGTCAGGATTATAAATGCGTTTCAAAAGCGATAACACCAAGACCTCTTAAAATGAAGGCCTGTCCTGCGTTGGCTACAGCTTGCAGGCCGTTTTGGGACATCAGAGTGCCTCACCATTAATCTTCTTTTATGGCATTTGCCTTGTTGACACGACACATCGTCTTCATCATCTTAAATTACTGTGTTTACGAGAAGCTTTTCCCTATCAGGAGACTGAAAACGGATGGTGGGGGTTTCTTCTCCCCCCATTTTCCTTCAGTCACAGTGGGAAATGAAACCCCTTGTTAACTGACACTTGACAGCTGAATGCGTCCGCTTGTTTGAATGCAGTATTGAGATGCGGAAACAATTCCTCCAAACAAGCGGGAACGGAAAGGGGAAATAATGTGTGTCGTCTTTGGTATCGTGAGATCGGTTTCAGCCACTATACATCGGGGCTAACGCTATAATAAGTAAAGTTTCTCTTATAAAGCTTTGATTAACCTTTTGTGACCTACATTTGCATTTCCCCATGATAGCATCACTGGAAAGACAGATACTCTGACAAAATGAAATGAGATTCAAAAGTTCATGCAAAGTAGAGCTTCAACTTAATAGAAAGCAGGTAACGTAAGTCCTTCTTGACAAAACTATGCATATTTACAGGCAGGATACTTTGTCTCTGAGATATGACGTTGAATGATGCACTCAATCAAGCCAATGTTTTTTTGTTTTTTTAAAGGGCACAGACATTTCCCTTCCGTTCAATGGAGCAAGTAGCTTCACTCACCACGCGTTAAGGGAATAAAACAGTAATTGCCGGTGACAGCTCTTGACATTCGCCTGATTAAGATGCGTCTCCCCAGCCCAGTGCGATGAAAGCACTCGCATCGCTTGGTGAAGTATAAAGGAAGATGAATCGAGGGAAGTCATCACAGCTGGAGTCCTTCTGAACGTTCTATTAGCCAATTAGCAGCTAGCGCTCGTTAAAAAGTAAACTGCACGTTTACAGTAGCTCTCTCCTGTGCCATCAGAATAACAATCACCAATTGTATCCAGTGTGAATCCTGCAGCATAATACTATGAACCAATTATGTAATTGTGGAGCAAACGACCAAACGCAGTGCCTGTAGCATAGTCCAAACAAAGTCAATCTTGTTTCGGCTTCGGAAGCTCAAATAAGAACCAAATGACGTAATCTTGGAACAAACAAACAAACGCAGTCCATTGCTGAATTTCGTTTCGGCCAGTCCAAGATTTTCTGACTCGCCGAACATGACCACAGAGAGACAAATGCAAACATCACGTGTGACTGGTCAGACATCCAGTGCGCTCGTGATTTATATTGTTTTATTTCCACAATCTGCCTGCATTGTACCGTGAACATTTTTGAAGAAGGGTGGGCTGAGGAGGATAGGAGATAAAAACTATCTCTATCTGAGGGACAACAAACAACACCAAGATTGAAATGAATGAATGGAGAGAGATAGACACACTGTGCCAACGAACAGAATGGCAACTGGTATAAAACACCTTAACATTCGTTGTCTATTTATACAGTCAGAAAAGTAAAGAGTAATAATGTCTCCAAAAATGTGTTCACACACATCTGTGACATTTTGACGATGGTTCCATATTCATATGAATAATATCGATTTAATATCAAACTCATACACTACCTTCGTTATCACTAAGAGAGAGCAACAATCCTGGCTGAACCCGTGTGAACACGCCTCCCCTGGGATTTATCAATCTACCATTAAGACCTAGGCCTGACTGGAGAGATAAGTACATAATCTCATGGTCCAACGCGTCCCTGACCCAAGGACCTTGCACACTTGCCAGGAGCCGGCAACCAAAGTTGCCCAGACCCTGACCTGACCATACTGGTCTCCACCCCCTAAATGACATGTTCCTGAGTTCCAGAACTAGGGGGCCTGAGGGCGGTTCCCATGCTCCTCAGCAACTTGCAGGAGTGCATGAGCCACCGAGGGCTCAGTAACGTCCAGGTTGTAAAGGTTGAAGGAGACGACCAGTTCGCCGCTAGACAGACATCCTGTACCGATATGCCCTTGTATAGAGCCCAGGATGCAGCCACATTGCGGGTAGAGTGAGCTCTGGAGTAGAACCACTGCTGGAGTAAGCCATCTGAATGGCCTCCACAATCCATTGGGACAGCCTGGCCTTAGTCACCGGCTTCCCCATGACTATATAGTACCCCATGCCACAACAACTGACTTCCTTTCCTGAAGGAAACCGTTCTGACCATGTACACCCGTATGGCCCTGACCGGGCACAAGGTGTGCAACCTCTCATCCTCAGCCGACACGAAAGGAGGAGGGTGGAAGGACCTCAGGTCCACTGGCACAATAGTGGCATTGGAGTTCTTAGGGACAAGAACTAGGGTGAAGGCTTAACCGTCACCCTAGTCTTGTCCTCATTAAACACCGTACAGTCCGGGCTTACAGACATAAGGCCTGTAAGTCACTGACACGGTTAGCCCTCGTGAGGGCCACCAACAGGATGACCTTCACAGACACGGCTTTCAGACCCACCGTCTCCAGTGGTTCAAATGGGGTACAGCTTGGTTCGTTCTTTTCTGCAGAAGAAAAGGGAATGGGGTGAGAAGCGGAAGTCGCGGAGGGGTTTTATGCCCTCGCGCGGGAGTGCGCCGCGTCATCGCGCAAAGAGCCCGAGGCCTTAAAGGTACAAGCCTCGTGAGTGTATGGAAAGAATTTTCTGTAAATAAGAACAATTGGGATGTTCTCACATGCGTATCTAGAAGCAAATGTTGAAAGGTTAAAGGACCACTTCACCACTTTTCAACTCATCTTCATATAATAGGTCCTCACTAATAATCATGATAAAATGGCACGATTTTTTTCTACTCAGTCTGTGTCTCATAGGAGGGCTGTGGGCAGTTTAGAAACCGTCTTCCAGTGACATCATCATTAGGCAGATTATTTTTTTTTAAATATTTTTTTACAAAACTGTTTAGATTTTCATTATCGTGAGATTGATGGCTTCCATTTTCGCATTGCAACTTTTCAGGACTAGAAAGCCTGCCGTTTTTATTAGCTTGTATTCCCCATCGATGATGTCACTGGAAGACGGTTTCTGAACTGCCCACAGCCCTCGTATGAGACACAGACCGAGTAGAAAAAAAGTGCGCCATTTTTTTCAAGATTATTAGTGAGGACCTATTATATGAAGATAGGTTGAAAAGTGGTGAAGTGGTCCTTTAAAATAACTCAATGTCCTCTTTCTTTTACTTAATCCTCTTCTACTTAAAATGAGACAACGCGTCATTTCGAAGATTCTCCTGACAGCAGCGATTAGGGAAAAATGCTACCATTGCATTAGCAAATCATGAGGAGGAGGTTTCATTACGAAAGGCTCGGGTTTCATTTTGCATGCAGTCGACAGTTGACTCACCGTTAATTGGCATTTCATGCTTCGTGGCTTCTATATAATCTCCTTCAATCAGCATTGTCCCATTGGAAAACACACACAGAGGTTTGCCCACAGGGAGATTTTGTATAATTAAAATATTGATGTGGCTCATATTATAACTCGCTAAAGGGCAATAGTGTGAAAATGAATTGAGTGTTCATGTATAGCTTTCAGCTACGCTGTACACATACTGTAGGCCTACCTAAGTTAACCGAGTAACCGGGTAGGCATCCATGTCATTTTAGATTTGAGCTTTTGCTATTCAAAAATAGCAGATATACAAGCTCACAACACGTCACTTTGTGCCACGCTTCGAGCGCCATGTACGCCTGCTATTTCTTTGAATTACGAAAATGTTTGAGAACTACTGATTTAGAAGGCATTTGTAGAATTGGCCTTTGATTGATTGAATTTGCCATTTTTTACTATTTTGAAAATCATTTTAAAATAGTTCAACTAGCTGATCTACATCTACACGTTGTGAGCTTGTAGATCAGCTATTTAAACTATTTTAAAAGGTTTTTTAAAATAGCAAAACATGGTAAATAAGTTTAGGGATGAGGGTTAAGGGGTGGCGCAAGATATAGCCCTAAAGCTAAAAGGATAAAACAAAAAAGTCCTGGGGACTTAATGGATTAATAGGCAATCAGTGTATATCCTAGCTCAGTTTACAATCTCTGCCTGCTTATGTCCAGAGTAGTTAACCTGGAAGTTATTACTATACTGCTCAGTGGCTCAATACAGACAAAGCCCTGTTTCTCACTATGGGATATGTTTACAAGAACAATACAAAGATAGGACAAAAGCCAAGAGCATGCAGTAACAACAGCAGCCCAGCAATAAATCATGGACAATGTCTCAGGTGGTCTCACTTCTCAATCGCGTCATCTTTGCATCGCGGCATGAACATCGGTAAAGCGATGTATAGGTCTGAGTTGGGTGTTACAAAACACTTTCACAAAGAAAGAAAAGGAGCGATTGAAGAGCGGGACATCTCACAAAAGACAAGATCGATACGATAGCTCCTTTCTTCTCTGCGAGACCAGACGGAACACGTACTGTAGCTGCCGGATCACATGAGAAAACAAAGCCACTCATGACATCACTAATTAACCCCTGTGTCAAACTCAAAGCAAAAGGACATATCTTGTGTTGTTTATAAGAGAAGGAAAAAAAAGCATCATGCACAGCAATGTGTGCTGTTTGTGTGCTGTCTGTGTGCTCCTGTGTCAAAGGTACTTTTGTCTTCCGTTTTGTTTTTCATGTGAGGGATATTTCTCTCTCAATAGTTGGGTCGTTTACGGCAGTTCTGTGACTGTGGAGAGCAAAGGTCCGTTTCTCAATGGATTTGTCATTATTAAACAAATTGAGCCCCCATGTAAATCGCAAAAATGCGGAGAAAATTCATGAGAGCCCCAAATCCATATGGCCACCATCAAAAACCTGTTAAGGCACAATAAGGCAAAATTTAACCTAAAATTAATTCTGCTTTCAGTAGCATGTGATGTGTCAAACTAGGGGGTTTTCATGATTCTGAATACATTCCAAGCATTAGTTTTGCACAAAAAACACTCCTTGGGCTAAAAACGGCCATAGCCACTTGCCAAAATGTGCTCAAAATAATGTGCTCAAATGTGCTGACCTCATCACATTTGTGATGACGGCTATGGCTGTTTTTAGCCCAAGGAGTGTTTTTTGTGCAAAACTAATGCTTGGAATGGATTCAGAATCATGAAACCCCTCTAGTTTGACACGTCACATATGCTACTGAAAGCAGAATGAATTTTAGGTAATTTTGCCTTTTTGATGGTGGCCATATGCGATTTACATGGGGGCTCAATTTGTTTAATAACCCTAGATGACGAATCCATTGAGAAACGGACCGTTGCTCTCCGCGGTCACGGAACTGCCGTAAACGACCCAACTACAAGGCTTGTTGATCAAGACTACCTGGGTTTCAAGTCAGGGTTCTATCTGCTATCAGCTAAAACACCCTGATATACGCAGATCAAAAGCCAGCCAAAAGCCAGTGAGGAAATTCATCAAGCAGCATTATTTAAATAAAAAAGAAGGGGTTCAGTGCGCTGCACAGAAGAAGGGGGAGTTATGTATGCATTGTGCTTACAAATGATATACACTATTATACACAATATGCAGAGTAGGGTCAGTAATTGCCAGCTTTAATGAGTTTTCTACTGCCTGAACTGCATATACCCTTGTGGGAACGAATGATAATGCTCATTTGCACAAGTGTACCTTATAAATAAGTAGGCCTATGTGTGCTTCCCGTGACTTACCTATTACACCATTGAGGGGCAATAACAGACATTTCTTGATTTGTTAAAGATATTATAAAGTTTTCATCCGGTCTAAAGTAAGCCTTGCCGAGCCATGAGGCCCATATAGGGCAGGAGGCGGAGCATATATCCTGTTTCTGTAGTGTGAGGAAGCTTAGTGTAAAAGTACACCCCCTGGACGTACAAGTACACCCCCTGGACATGACGCTAGTTCAGTCAGACAACTTTTAGAATTAATTTAGAATATAAATGTATTGAGCATAATTGAGCATAGATATATGAAGCATAGTTTGGCGTCAGGGCTCTGTCCCTATTTATTCCGTGTAACATTAACATTTTAGTTAAGTTATCAGCCAAATGGAATTACAGGGAACCCCCAGGGGGGTCTAGAAACAGAGCCTACAGGTGGATGCTGGGGAGGCAGTGGGATTTGCAAAACTTCATGAGCAGCAGGTTAGCAGCAAGTGAGGCAGGGAGGGGCTTCAATTGACAAAGGACTTCGGCAATGGCGCGGAGGGAGTTAAGCACAAAATAATTCTAAATTATTTAGAAAATATTACCACTTAACCACTGAACACCACTTACAAAATAGCCCAAATAGCCAATCTATAAGGCAAGCTCAGTTTGTAGATCTGATCTTTTTGAAGAATAATTGAAATTGTTCATTATACATTTCTTATTTTCGCCTATAATGACATGCCTAAAATTGGGATGCCAGGGCTAAGGTGATTAAAGCCAGTGCCATCATCTCTTCCTTAGTCCCCTAATTGCCTAAGGCCTAATCAGGCTTGCCTCACAGCCACCTCCCAGTCCAGGAATGAGAGTCAGGAGAGTGACTGCACGTGTCTCACAGCACTAGCAGCCATCCTTGGCCACCTGTCCGTCCCTTGGCAACAAGGGCGCTCTCTCAGCGTGTAAAGTATCAGTGTCCCTGTGCTGTAATTAGCGCCACTTGCGCCACTATCAGGCATGTCTGATGCCCTGCTAGAGGCCCATTAACAATTACTTACACACAAGTGCCTCCTATTCTGTTCCATGAATGTGCGTGAGTAGACTGGCACCTGGCACCTGGTTTTAGCACTCAAAAGAAAATTGGTGGAAAACTGTCTGTGCGTGCGTACAAAATTGCATATTATTATAATATGTTTGTGTATGGCCAAATATGCTGTATAAATATCTGCGTGCATAACATACCAGTTGCAACAGTTAAGGTATATGTAATTAGGCTACTCAATACAGGTACAAGAAGCCCTATTTCCCATGCCAAAAATAGCCGATCTACAAGTTCACAGCAGCATGTCGAAATGTAATGCATTGTGAGCTTTTAATGAGCTTAGAGAGCTTGCAAATATTGAAAATATTTGACTATAATGACATGCCAAAACCTTCCGGCAAGGGGATATGGGAAGGTGTGTGTGTGTGTGTGTGTGTGTGTGTGTGTGTGTGTGTGTGTGTGTGTGTGTGTGTGTGTGTGTGTGTGTGTGTGTGTGTGTGTGTGTGTGTGTGTGTGTGTGTGTGTGTGTGTGTGTGTGTGCGTGCGTGCGTAAGGGGGTGATATTTTTCAAGAAGCTACGCTGGGTGGGCATTAATGAGCAGAGCACTCACTCGTCAGTTAAGCTCAGAGGGTAATGTGGTCCGGAAAGAACTAAGAGCATAATTACAGACATTTTATGCCAGGATGAGGAGCAATTGACAAATAATGGGATTACAATGCCCAACATAAATTAATAAAACCAGTCACCACCAGACGAACCTCACTAGACCAACTGGCACTGGAATCGGAATATCATTCATTTACGTTTTTTTGTCTCCAATAATACATTACCTACTAGAATTACTAACATACTGTCAACACATTCCTGTGTTTAAGTAAAAACAAATAAACCTACCAATCACGACAAAACAGAGCACTGTGGCACTATACAAGCTTCAATACTCTCAGGTTTAATTGCACCTATAAAAGACAATGGGTTTACCTGTCTCTGACTGGGCAGAAAGCCAATCATAGTGGAGGATAATGATGGCACCTGAGGGGGCCTATATATCAGATCCCAGAGTTGGCACATGACACCTTAGGCTTAGGCCACATTAGGCCACCCCTGGACACTGACTGCCACCACTTCCACTTAAAGGAGCATTCAGTGATTTGGATAATTTGGATAACACCCCGGTAACAAGATGTGCACATGCACGCACTACAGTGGGGGGGACACGCGACAGGCCAACGGCACACACACCATTGCCCGCCCCCGCTTGATCATGATTGGCGGAAGGCCCCTCTCTATCCTGATTGGATGAAGGCTGGGCCACCTAGCCAAAAACGAAACCTAAGGTTTTTTTTACCCCCAGGCGTTAACTGGGGACAAGGAGGAACTCCTTATATGGTCAGCACACTCTATAGTAGGGAGGATTATCACAACAAAACAAAAAGAATAAGTGATATTTGAATTAAGTGAAATCACATTTAAACATGTTGCTTCTGGAATGGGGCCAAAGCAGGATGGGATTAACTGGAATGGAGTGATGGGGTTTAAACACAGAGGATCCTTTGACGTGTTGTATGCCAGTGGTTTTGCAAAGGTTTTCTCACTGGGTCCTGGATTACACAAAGATCATGATGTCAGAATTTGGTATGGTGGAAAAAAGTTGCCCTCTATCTTGTGATTCTGGCATAATGTCTCACAACCCACATTTGGGATTTTTAATAGAACACCTCAAACAACTTTGCTTTACCCGTCACATCACAGGTTTATAGGTGTAAAAGCAAAATTATCCCAATTTCTTCTTTTTGGGCATAAAGTAGCCAGTGGGGTTCCTTTAGTAAGTTTAGTTAATTAACACCCGAGAGGGTATGAGAGTCATTATTTGCAGTTACAATGCATAATTCCATCAACATCATTCCATCAACAATCATGCTAAGGGTGAGCAGCCCAACATTTGGACCAGTGGTTGTCAAACTTTGTGTTCCCAAGGCACACAAGAGGGGACAGGTCAAAATCTCAAGGCTCACCTGAATTCATAGCTTTTTTGAAAATGTGTGGAAGAAATTCAGGCTGAAATCTCTTGTTGACCAACATTTCAAAGCCTTCTATACCAACTATTAACACAGTGTTCCATCACAGTCACAATCATTCCTTAAGTTGTCCATAACCCAGTGCAGGTGAGAGGTGTTGAGATGAGAGAGACAGAGAGATAGAGAGGTCAGTCGCTGTGTTCAGAAATTGAGACGAATGAGGAAAGAATGTAGTCCTTGGGGAGGGGGCAGAACATCATCTACCACCAGAGCATTACCTCAGACACACACAAAGGATCTCCACTTCTCAGCACCAATTCACTTCTTATTGTTCTTTACTTCTCACTCTACCAAAAGGTCTCACTCTGTAGTCTGTACCGTCAATTCATCTGTACATCCCTTAATCTGTGCTGCAATAGAGCACCGAAGTCTGACGTAATTTACACATTTTACCTGGGCCGTGATTTTTTCTCCAATCTGAAATGCCATAAACTATATGAAACATTAACTGATGGTGAGAAATCGCTAATATTACCACGGCCAAATTAGTTAAGTATTCACCAGAAATACTGTATCAAATATGGGTGACTGTCTGACTATCGCAAACGATACAGAGCCACTTCCCTGACAATATCGCCTCGGACAATTTGTTTATTTTTGGACAATTCTTATATGATACGATTCTGACCCCATATAATTATGCATAGAGAAAAACTTCCGTGACCCAGGGGATGAACGAGTGACGTCAGGACTTTGGTACTCTATTCAATTTATCTCTCTCTCTCTCTCTCTCTCACTGCCAAAGTTACAGCGATGGTGACAGTCCTGTCATATTTAGAGTGTGAAGGGGTTGGTGTGTGTGACCTCTGTGATGTATTATCTCTGCATGTATCCTGATCACACAGCCAAACAGACATGCGGGATCGCTGCCAACACACATTGTCCTTCTTCTGTGGATGCGTAAATGTGCTCTGCAGACAGACACCTTTCATCAGTGGCTGGCCTTACTCTGACCTCCCTCTCCCACACACGTGCATGTACG
This sequence comes from Electrona antarctica, assembly GCF_951216825.1. Classification (NCBI taxonomy): domain Eukaryota; kingdom Metazoa; phylum Chordata; class Actinopteri; order Myctophiformes; family Myctophidae; genus Electrona; species Electrona antarctica. The sequence goes on along the minus strand of NC_136796.1, from coordinate 24,316,131 downwards.
AACACACACACACGCACATGCACGCACACGTGCACGCGCACACGCACACACACACACACACACACACACACACACACACACACACACACACACACACACACACACACACACACACACACACACACCCCCAGCTGTTTCCAGTCTCACTCCTGTTGGAACTGACAGACATGAATCAGACTGATGCTCTTAAGTTGAGCTGTCAGCTTCTCTCTCTTTTCCAACTGAACTGCTGGTCTGCCAGCCTCTCTCTCTCTCATACCCCCTCCTACCTCAGCTCCAACACATTCTCTCTCCTCTCATCTCCCCTCTGTGTTTTATTTTAATATCAACTCCCCACACAGCCGCACTGTCTCTGCCTCTGTGGGGAGTCCCCCGTCATTCTATCGCTCAAGGTCGGAGCGCTGCCCGCCGTTCTACACCCCCTCCCTCCCTCCCCTCTCCTTTTATCTGCCATTATTTTCAATCTGACCAGCCTGTCGCTCGTCCCTTTTTATTTACGTCTAGCAGCATATTACGGCACTTTGTTCAGCCCCACTTTCAGCTCCGCTCTTCGTGCTTCAAGTTATTTTTCCCCCAACTGTACTGCTCTGTCTGCATGCATTTCCATCCGTCCCTAGAGTCTTTCACTTGGAAAAGCAATTAATAACACTAGCCTAACCTAAAACGTGGGTTATTTATTCACTTGTTACGTTACATATTTTGTAGAAGGCCTGCGGTTGCAGTGAAAGCTTACAGCCGGCATAGTTAAGCCATATATACTTAATTGTGTGAAAAAGGCTTGTAGACATGCTATTTTTTTTAAAGAATAAGAAAAATGATACAGTACAGAATCATGGAATCCCCACCCTAAAAAAATGGTTCTTGTTTTTATAAGAATTTTCCCAAAATGTTGACAGTGGATAACAGGGGGAGCACTACGCCTCGTTAGTCCGACATACATTAAGGGTTAGTGATGCCGTCTGACTAACGCTATGCACCCGGGGAACAGGACAGGTTAAGTGTTGTTTTGGGACAGATGGTGTGTTTTGGCAGTGGGTAAATGACGTGAGCATGGAGGGATGCTCACGTTCAGGTCCAACGGCAACACATGGCAGAATATACTTGGAGCACCAAAATGTAGGCTTACCTGCCGCTAATTAGCTAGCACAACAAAGCAAAGACCTCAAAGGGGGGGGGGAGGATTAACATAGTAACAAACTCACACTTTTATCTACTAACCGTGTAGTCAGCATCACATGCTTGCAGAGGATGAATCGCATTATTCCCGGACAGTTCCAAGTGTAGCGCTAATTAACTTTCACCTCCCTGCAGCAGCCAAAGCTTTCAGCACCGAGGTACGCGTTAAAGCTAATGGCCTAGGTAGAGCAATCCTGTTCTGGGGCATCCAGGAACACACGCATGGCGCACAGTAACACATGTGTGCACACAGGCCGACACACACACGCACACGCACGCACACGCACACGCACACACACACACACACACACACACACACACACACACACACACACACACACACACACAGAGCTCTGAAATGGTCGAGGCGCTAACAAGCCCTTTTCCTACTGTGTGATGCTAACAACCACTTTGTGCCGCATAGTTAACCCATTCAGGCCTGACGTCGAAATTTAAAAAAAAAAGTTTTCTAAATCATGACAATTTTCGGAAAGATTTGAGGCACATTTTAACGATTTTTCAAAAATAGCAGACCTACAAGTTCATAGCGCGCCACTCGGTGGCGCGCTATGAGCTTGTAGATCTGCTATTTTTCAATAGCTAAATTATAACAATGTTTAAAACACCAAAAGGGGTTCCCGCCCCAAAATGGGTTAATGGTTAATGTGGTTAAACGCTAACGTGACATGGATGCGTTCCAGGTCTCAATGGATTAAAGCCCACAGATGGAGGTAATTAAAATGCACGGCCAAAAGTATGTGAGCTTGGTAAGGAAGGACAGGAGCAGACGTTCGACGGCTTTCTTTGTTGTTTCCACTGAAGCCATCTAGCCATGATGTACAATTAATTACTGTTCGCTCGTCTCATCAACAGGGAGGGAGAAAGCTCAATGGGCATTTAACTATAATGTATACCGTACGTGGTATTGTTTGTTTTGATGTTGATGGTGATAAGGTAATGTTAATATCCCATGTGCTTTTATGGCTTTATACATGTGAGGCCTTTTCACTCGGGAAGGATCTGCTGACGCAGGTCAATGATAGGCGAACGTTCAGGTAGGGAGGCGCGGACGCACGGGCAATCTGACATCGTGGAGAGTCTAGCGACAAGCGTGAAACTGTCACACGTGCGCTCGTCTCATCACACGAGGAGCACGGTGAGACCCGGCAGATATGAGCAAGAGCACAGTTATGCAGTGTCGCTGGCTGTGTGAAAAAAGCCCATTATCCTTGTTTCGCACCGGCTGTCGTGCAACAGAAATAGCAGATCTTGATGCGTTACACCGGAGTACAACTAAAGTACAAATCACCCGTTAGGGTGTTCTGTGGTATTTACAGTATATGTCCAAAATGGCAAAATGGCATTGTTTTCATTATACTTAAAGCCATTCTGCTTCAGTTAAATATATTCTTTGCCGCTTTTCCCTGAGGCTTCCTACAAAACAAAGAAAATATCAAATGTATCAGTTACAGACAAGTGCTCTCTAAGGCCCTAAACTATACAATACACTATAGCTTCCTCAAGCTTTGGGCTCTGGTCCATCTTTTCCCCTGAGCAGAGCCACTCTGCTGGCTCCATGATGGATGCAGCGCCTTTCATTGAGATGGATGTGGCCATTGGCCCACTGTGTACAGAACCTCACTAACACTCCCAATGCCTCTATCACTGTGCTCTTTAAGCACAGAGACACCACTGCAGACACACGCGCACACACATGCACTTTGTATTTATATTTTTAACATCAATTATACGTATAATGTTCAACAAATTCTACTATACACATGTGAGTGTACACACACACACACACACACACACACACACACACACACACACACACACACACACACACACACACACACACACACACACACACACACACACACACACACACACACACGTGTACGAATGTACACAATAGTACCATCTTCTACATGAAACACGGACAGAAACACACAATACACTCTACAATTCAGTCAAGCTGTGTTGAGAACAAAGATGCGTGTTACATATGCATATTACATATTGAGATGCATATTACAGCCTCAGCACCAGTCTGCTCCACATGAAAACACGCCTTGATGGCAGAGACACAAACACATTGAACCGTGCACACGATGCTTTGCGGCGTGCACAACCTCTAGCCCTGCATACACAACATGGACGCAGTGCGCACACACGCACGCGCACGCACGCACGCACGCACGCACGCACGCACGCACGCACGCACACATCACATCACATGCAGGCACACACAACTGTACGTGGAAGGAAAACAAGGCAAATAAAAGTGCACCTCGTTTGCCAGGTTGCACGGAGAGGTTCTAATGAAACATGCATGGCCGGTAGTATATGCTGCGCACACGTGCACACACACACACACACACACACACACACACACACGCTTCACAGAATAACGATTTGAGCTTGCTTGGCACTTTCCATCATCCCTGACAGGCAATTATTTGATCATGCTTCACACATACACAATAGCCAAAACACACAGATGCATAGCCAATACATGCATTGCTAATGTGCAATCACATCCATCCATTGCACATACAGATCAGAAAGGCACGCACGCGCGCGCACACACACACACACACACACACACACACACACACACACACACACACACACACACACACACACACACACACACACACACACACACACACACACACACACACACACACACACACACACACACACACACACACACACACACACACACACAAACAACAGAGGTTAATAATTCATGACAGTGTTTAAGAGCAAGCCCTCCCTTCTTATTAAATTATTGACAAGCAACATCTATACTCGCTCCACCTCACCTGGGGGATGAGAGCAAGAGGGTGATGAGGGAGGAGAAACATATTGTATGTGAGCTCGAGAAGATTAGAGTGGGAAAAAAATGAAATAGAAGTAGGTGTGTGTGTGTGTGTGTGTGTGTGTGTGTGTGTGTGTGTGTGTGTGTGTGTGTGTGTGTGTGTGTGTGTGTGTGTGTGTGTGTGTGTGTGTGTGTGTGTGTGTGTGTGTGTGTGTGCGCGCACCTGTATGCGTAGGGGAGCGGGGTTGAGAGTGAGGAAAAAGCCGCGAGAGACAGAATGTGTTCTTAATATGAAATGAATGGAAGCACAAACACAGCAGTGTATGAGCGAGAGAAGATGACACCGTTAGTGTGAGAAAGAGAGAGAGAGAGAGAGAGAGAGAGAGAGAGAGAGGGGCAGGCTGAGAGTGAATATGACTAGATAAGAGCCACAAAGGCTTCAAATTGAAGCTGAAATGAAATTGAGAGAAAGAGAGCTGGAGAGACGGTAAAAGCAAGTATAGGATGCTGATTGCTGCTTCATATTTCTCTGTTATTTGACCCAGTCCCAGTCTCGTCTGGCCCGCCTCGCCTCTTTGTTGCCAGGGCTGTTATCAGCATTCTGCTCAGCCGCTGTCGCAATGATCATTTCAGAGCAATTACTGCCCATCGCCGGCCCATTCATTCTCCTGTCTGAGTGATTCACCAGGCTGGTGTTGGCCCATTCTCCTCTCTGATTCACCAGGCTGGTGTTGGCCCATTCTCCTGTCTGATTCACCAGGCTGGTGTTGGCCCATTCTCCTGTCTGATTCACCAGGCTGGTGTTGGCCCATTCATTCTCCTGTCTGATTCACCAGGCTGGTGTTGGCCCATTCTCCTGTCTGATTCACCAGGCTGGTGTTGGCCCATTCTCCTGTCTGATTCACCAGGCTGGTGTTGGCCCATTCATTCTCCTGTCTGATTCACCAGGCTGGTGTTGGCCCATTCTCCTGTCTGATTCACCAGGCTGGTGTTGGCCCATTCTCCTGTCTGATTCACCAGGCTGGTGTTGGCCCATTCTCCTGTCTGATTCACCAGGCTGGTGTTGGCCCATTCTCCTGTCTGATTCACCAGGCTGGTGTTGGCCCATTCTCCTGTCTGATTCACCAGGCTGGTGTTGGCCCATTCTCCTGTCTGATTAACCAGGCTGGTGTTGGCCCATTCTCCTGTCTGATTCACCAGGCTGGTGTTGGCCCATTCTCCTGTCTGATTCACCAGGCTGGTGTTGGCCCATTCTCCTGTCTGATTCACCAGGCTGGTGTTGGCCCATTCCTGTCTGATTCACCAGGCTGGTGTTGGCCCATTCTCCTGTCTGATTCACCAGGCTGGTGTTGGCCCATTCCTGTCTGATTCACCAGGCTGGTGTTGGCCCATTCCTGTCTGATTCACCAGGCTGGTGTTGGCCCATTCTCCTGTCTGATTCACCAGGCTGGTGTTGGCCATTTCTCCTGTCTGATTCACCAGGCTGGTGTTGGCCCATTCTCCTGTCTGATTCACCAGGCTGGTGTTGGCCATTTCTCCTGTCTGATTCACCAGGCTGGTGTTGGCCCATTCTTAACCCTATAGGCCTGACCTCAAAATCTAAAATAATTCTTCTAAATCCTCCAGTTTTCTGAAATAAATATTTTCACGATTTTTCAAAAATAGCAGACCTACAAGCTCGTAGCGCGCCACTCGGTGGCGCGCTATGAGCTTGTAGATCTGCTATTTTTCAATAGCTAAATTATAACATAATATTTAAAACACCAAAAGGGGTTCCCGCCCAAAATGGGTTAAGAGTCTGCCTATACCTGCAAACGCATAGCAACAAATATTTGAAGGAGCCAGATAAGTATCTAATTTTGTGACTTTGATGTGTGTCTCTACTTTCTTTTCTATCTTGCCTGAGACACACGGTTCAGCATCACCATGGGCTGCCTCCCCCACCCCAACCTTCTGATAAAGGATGTGTCCGATATGTCACACGGTCCATGATTAGTTGTCTCCACCAGACTGAAGGCATGGGGAGAGAGTATGTTTTGCACTCAGTCATCAAATAATCATCCAATTACCATCAAAGGCGTAAGAACAAATGGCAAATGGCACCCTTTTCACATTGGCCTATTATAGCGCCACCAGGAGGCCACAACTTGACCTGGCCTGGTGGAGACCTGTGCCCCGAGGGGCACTTTTTCTAGTTTTTTTCTTTTTTCATTCGTGTCATGGTCTGGCTCTCTGCCTGTCTATTTGTCTCTTCTTCTGCTCATTTCTGTCTTTCCACCTCGGCCACTTCCATTTTGTCAGCCCTAGTTGGGCAACTAGGCCTGTCTTCAACTCCCTCATCAGACCAGCAGTGCCATGCTCACAATGCAAACCTGTTAACACTTACACAATTAACCTGCTCCCTATAAAACTGGACTCATTCCACACTCACACTGTCAGAACATAAGTCAATTGTTTCTTGTGATGTACCTTGGACTTGCTGGTTCCTTGTTTTTGCACTTCCGAATGGTTTGGACTTTACTGTCTTGTGTCTCTTTGAAGGTTTTTGTGATTCTGAAAGGTTCAGCTTTGGCATTCCTTATTTTCTGCATGCAGCTACTGCTAACGTTTTGTTGTATGCTCGACCTAACGACCTTGTTTGGTTTAATAAATCAGTTGATTTGAACTTTCCTGCTCTCTGCCTCTGCATTTGGGTTCAGTCATTCTGCTACCGTGACAATTCGTTGTCACAAAAGATTGTTGTGTTGGTATCGCAATGCCAAACCGTGTTTATTTTATGTCAGCATTCCAAGATTCATGTTTTTTTTTTGTTTTTTTTGTATATATCCTATACAGTATGAGTACAAAAGAATGCAATTCTATGGTTTTGGTTCTTTGACATTGTAGAAAGCTACACAAGGTCAGTGACAGTAACACCACAAGGCTTTATATATATATCCTATACAGTATGAGTACAAAAGAATGCAATTCTATGGTTTTGGTTCTTTGACATTGTAGAAAGCTACACAAGGTCGCAGTGACAGTAACACCACAAGGCAAACACCACAAGGCCTACCTGAAGAATCTTTGTATTCAATCAAATAAACAGTATAAACTAAAGACAAGAGTGTAACTATTTGGTTTTTTGTTCCTCGACATTAGCACTGAAAGCTCCACAAGGTCAGTGAGTCCAAACAAATCAAACGTATTTTGTGGCAATGGTGGTGCCATCTTGTTTGGCCTTATTCCTCTCTTTGTAATTCAGATTTCACATATACGTCCCTTTCAATCCAACCTGCTAGCAATTTTTATACTAAAGACCAGCGAAGCGTGAGAATAACGGGCAGAATTCAAAAACAGAAAAATTATGGTTTGGGGGAGACCACCCCTGTTTTAAAAAACGTCATTGTAGTGTTTTCTAGCACATTCAACACAGAAATGCATTTGTTTATATCCTTAGTGGTTTGGTTTGTGGGTTGACCAGTCAATGGTGACATTTAACATAACTAGCCAAAAGGCAAGACTTATGAAAATGATGGAACTTGGCTCTCAAAGTTCCTGACTTCATCCTATTGACTTGGGAAATGTCCAGGGTGACATTTTGTTTTTCCCTATGAGTGCAACACCAAACGATTGATACAAATGAAAGTATTGACTGCATTTTCGGTGCAAATCTCCCTCCCTGCACAACATGGAAAGCCATTTGCAGAAAGAGCAACCTCAAATCCACCAGGAGAGTAGAATGGCAAAATATAATGTCTGTGAATGACATGGAAACTGTCTTTCAACAGGCTCAATACAAAAGCCTTTTTGCGATGATATCCAGGAGGATAATGTCGGTACATTTCAGCAAAATACAGACTTCACTTATCCCAGTGCGCAAAAGCTGTTACACAAAATATAGCCATGGGGAAGTCATTTCCAAATGACTGTACATGAGGTCCCCAGGTAATACTAGTCCCATGTGAATAGGGCTTTAGAATACATTTTTAAGTTGTTTTTCTCTCGCTCTACTACAGTGCCAGATGGGGTGGGATTTGACACAAGATAACGCAATGCAGTGGCGTGCACAGACATTTAGAGGGGCAGGTACTCAAGTGAAAAATGTGCACCTTGTGCAGGGCGTGTAACCGGCCGGTTGCCTGAATAGTGTGAGATTTATAGAATGTGGGTCATAAATAATATATTAGAAGCTTTTTATCAAGAATTGATCAATGTCACCATGGTCCACATACTGTACACTACACTGTACAAAAAATATATGTATAATATGTATATATATTCTTTGAGGGGCATTTGTTTTTAGTTCAATGTTTGTTTTAAAAACGCCATTGACAATGAAGTGAACATTTGTCCCTAACACAAACACTAAATGCCATTAACAATAAAGAGAATTTAATGTTTGTTGTGACACTGTTTGTTTTACATCACCTAATCATAGCAACATGAGCTTTAATATATTAGCGCCCCTCACTTCCCACAGGTGTGATTTTCTTCTTCAAAAGGGCACATTGCTGTCCAGAGGGCAAAGGACAGGTGCTCCAGCACCACCTAGTGTCTATCAGTGCACGCCACTGACGCAATGAAAACCAAACTGACATTACCTAGAAAATAATTTTGAATATTGTATGACAATGATGTGATATTGCACAAAGATTAAATACTAATAAAATAAAAGATACGTGCAAATACCTAGGTTTCTACTTGACAACGTGATCACAAACGAAAATAGCAGTAACACCACAAGGTAAATTAACCACTTAAACCATATCATCCCTTCTCAGGAGAACTTTAGCCAAAAATAGCAGATATACAAGCTCAGCAAAGAGGTTTGTTATAGATGGAGAGAGAGCAGACCAAGTACAGAGTAAAAGGTGAAGTTTACTAATATTGATAGTTTAATATAAGTGGTTAAATGTCTGAAAATACACATTAACATGAATCCAACATACATACACTGATGGCAAACATGTCTGTGAATCTATCTATGAAATGTATGAAAAAGTTGAAATGAAACAATCTTATGCAAAATGTAGTGGGGGTCCCTGCGTCTGCTAAGCTCCTAAGGGTCCTTGGGCTGAAAAACCTTGAAAACCCCTGCCCTAGCTGATCTAGAGTCAGCACTGTCTCCATAAAAGTAAAGAGAAACTGTAGCATGCATGTAGAATGCATGCAGCATAAAATAACAGATGACCTTAATGACCCTTCTAAGCCATCAGAACAAAAGACAGTTTTCTCGGCTCGCCTGCAACAAGTGTAGAAGTCAAGGAAACGCAAGGCAAGGCAAAGCAAAGCAGCTAAAGTATGTAGTAGGCGGAGGTGAGAAAGTGCCAAAAATGAGTGCGACACTGTATTCTGGATGTGTGTCATGGCACGGAAAGAGAACAAGAGAGAGAAAGACGGAGAGAGAGAGAGAGACCTTTTTTCCCATTACCACATGTCAGCACCGCAACTAGCACCCTGCCCGCCACAATTACAGAGCAGCACCCACTCAACTATGCCTCCCAAGCTATAGCTGTGTATTACTACACACTGCTGTGTGTGCACACAAAGAAGCATTCATGCGCATCATGTAGAAATGCACAAATGTGAATGGGCACACGCACGCACGCACACACGCACGCACGCACGCACGCACACACGCACGCACGCACGCACGCTCGCACGCACGCACGCACGCTCTCTCGCTCTCTCTCTGTTGTTGGTCACCATTCATGCCAAGCAGAGGATATACAAGGCTGTTTCCACAACCCAGCCAAGACTAAATTCCCCAAGTCCTCTTTACAAGTTGTATATTACTCATAATTATAGAGGCTCCATGAAGCAGACCATACTGTATAGACTGCTCTCATCATCATAACAGGGAATTCTCATGGTGACGATCGACTCTTTCCCTTTCAGTTCCGGAAGAGTGTTTTCTCATGAGACTTTCCCTATGTGGTCATGTGCACGGTCTGGTTGAGGCACCAGGTCAACCCCATACATAAACCATGTATACTCTCACAGGGGTCTATACTAAGCTCCCTCCTTTTTTCCCCTCCCTCTTCACAAATCTAGCAGAAAATAGCTGATCTACATGTTTTTGTATAGTATACTAGTGCAGTGCACCAAAAACACACACACACACACACACACACACACACACACACACACACACACACACACACACACACACACACACACACACACACACACAGTGGAAGTGATGGAAGCTACCAGTGTTGCTGCTTAGCAGAGTTGTTTGGAGAAGGCCAATTAGAAGGTGTGTTAGTAAATGTTGCTTTCAACATTGTTCAGAGCTGCAGTACGGCTGCAAAGTTCTTGACATATGCAAGGGAAAGAGACAGATAGACAGACATTTGTGAAATTCATAGTTAGATGAATTGGTTGAATTGTTGGCCACAAGGAGGTATACTGTTAGTTTACATTTCATGCATTTTGCTGATGTTGATAGGGTGAGTTAACAGCTATGGCATCCATTTTCTGGATCAAGCGTGCATAGCTGTGAATTTATACGCTGGCTATGCCCCTCACCTTTACTTCACCTTCACACTCCAGCTCTCAGGGGGATTGGGGGAGGGAGGGCGTTCAGCTCGAGAGCAAGCCAACACTCTACCGCAATAAATACAGTGACACCAATCTCCACACACATACATAGAGTACAGTAAGTCAAGTTAGTCAACCCCCAAACAAAGACACAGTCAAAGCCCACAATCCCCACTGTGTTGAACACAACCTATAATTACATGGCATCCCAGGCAAAAACTACCTTCCTCAAAACCTCACCATGCAGTGATGTAAATAGGTTTTCAATGTAATGAGTCCCGGGATGCAGGGGTGGTCTTTTAGATGAGTCCCAGGGACATTTGATGAGTCCCACTTCAGCGACGTTTAAGAGTCATATTTTGCCATTTTTACAAATTGCAGCATTTAACTCCCATTTCATCTTATATGGTTATAATGTGGTTATATTCATGTAGAAAACGAAGAAGAAATTATTATTATAACTAAAGCTAGCAAAATAAATTATAATAAAAAAAACCCTCTACATTCATACTACATACATATTTCATATGATTTTGGCTATATGAAATCTATAATAATTCTGCCAGTTTTAACTGTTAAAAATCTTTATGTTGTTTTCATGACACATTACACAATACATACAAAATAAAAATGAATGCTACAAAACTAACCTGGAGATTAAGTAGAAGCAGTCATGGAGGAGGTAGGCTGTGCACAGCAGCACACATCATCATCATTAGCAGATGATGATGTTAGATTTAGAAAATAGGGTTGCTAATATTTTTTGTTGCCCTGCAGTTGGCTTTGGCACTTCTTTTTTTGGGGGGTGGGTGGGGGCATGTTAATGTGTGGTGGCACCGGTCGACAACGCACAACATACAACAGTGTCGGCGTTTGTTACAGTACACAATGTGTGTTTCCCATTCAATCGGGTCTACTCTGTTTGTCATGCTCAAAACTGTTCGCCTGTCTTTCTGTCGGAGGCAGCGCCGTGTAGATGAGAGAGTTGCGACAACCGCGTTCACTGTTTATTCACGGAGCTTCATGAGTCACTGAACGGTATGTTGTCGTCACTCTCTCTCTCTAAACGGCTCTGGTCTCCAGGCTGCGCTCCGCTCAGCGCTCGACTCTGAGCAAGATGGCGGCGCCCGTCAGACTGTGTTGTTGTTAACTTACAAACTAGTGGTTCTACAACGAGTCCTACGTGGATTTTATCGTTTATAACGTAGGATGAGGTCGCATGCGGCCATGCAAAATTATCGTGTCCGTAGATTATTTGTTTTACCGCATTTTTTTCCGCGATTTTTATTTCTCACGTGGATTATTATTACTGTACACCGAGTACAGTAGTGCATCCCGTGGACGCACGCATGTTTTTGAAGTGCGGCCCAAAACTATAAAGTGCGTTTTGGGACGCAAAACGCACCCTATTTACATCACTGACCATGCATGTAATCCCCTCCACCCTGAACCCCTCACCCCTTCTAAACTTCTGGGCTCCGCATGAAAAGCCCAGTGCTCTCACTAAAAACTTGATTTATTGTGTACATGCGGGTGTTGTGCACTAAAAATAGGCAATCTACAAGCTCACAACGCATGGCCCTTTGAGGAATTGTGAGCTTGTAGAATTGGCTATTACCAAACACGTGAAACGACGTATAACAAAAAAATCTACTGGGGGAGTTTGAGAGGTGTGTGACTGCTGGGCCACTGTGTGTAACTTCAGGACACAAGCTGGAGTCAAGGGCAGGCTGGGGTAGAGAGAGCAACCAGCCAGCAAGAACACAATTATAATCTATCTAAAAACTAATTTTCCCACAGTCCCCTCTGGTCAATGCATTTTGTGCAGGTTGCTGTGCGTATGTGTACAAACTGTACAGGTCAGGTCTTTGTGTGTGTGCATGTTTACTGTATGTGTCCTTATTACATATAAAGCCAAGCTGTCATGTGCCTCTTCTAGAAAAGTGCAGGGAGAGGCATGGAATGAGAGAGAGAGAGAGAGAGAGAGAGGAATGAGCAAGAGACAGAATTCCATGTGTATTAATGGCACGGTCTCAGCAACGGCTATTTTCCTTTCCTGAATGTAGAGGTTAATCACATTACCTGAGAATGTGGTGAGTCAATAGTGCCCGCCGACCCCTCTGAAAGACAGAGCTCGGAGGAAGACACATGAGGGGCGGAGAGAGACACGGATAGGAGAACGCGAAGCGAAGGAGAGGACAGACAAAAGAGGCACACTGAGCGAATAATACAGAGAGGAGGGCAGAGAGAGGTCTCCATGGTGCCCTTTAGAAGGTGATGTTTTATGTAAAAGGGAACAGGGATAAACTGTTCCAGACATTACCTTGGGGCTGCTGGCATCTACATTTACGAGTAGTCACCACAGCACCACCCCTGGGTTGCCCGCGGTGACAAGCGGAGAAGGCCGCGCTGCATTCTATTAAAGGAGTATAAGGCATGCCAGGATGAAGACAGGAGAAGGATAAACAGAAATGCCACTGCTGCAGAGAGACCATAGCGGGTCAAAAAATAGAAATATTGACAGAGAACGTCGAACGAGACTGGACACATGGGTGGGAAAGAGAAAATCAGACAGACACAGGCAGACTGAAAGAGATGACAGGCACAGGTGGAGCGAAACGTTGAGAGAGACACAAAGTAATGTAGAAGTCACACAGAGAGGCGACTCACCTCATGGAGACTTGAATTCATGTATATCTTTGGTTTTTGTTGCATTCCTAAACCAATAATGTGATGATCAGCAGCGGAGTCTCCTTTGTGTCTCCATAGAGAACCAATGCCAGTCATCAAATTATTGGCTTAGGAATGCAACAAAAACAAAAAATCAAACATTGAGTGCAACGATACAGTTATTGTTAGGTAGTCTACTGAACTCTAGTGCAAACCCCAGGTCACACAGCGCTAGCCGGCCAACAGTGCCACCCCAGGTCACAGAGCGCTACTGCAGCTGTCCGTGCTGAAATGGACACACACACACACACACACACACACACACACACACACACACACACACACACACACACACACACACACACACACACACACACACACACACACACACACACACACACACACACACACACACACACACACACACACACACACACACACACACACACACACACACACATAGGACCACGGCTAGGCACTGCTCAAAATCCATGAATTCAAGTCTCCATTGGGTGAGTAATCGATAGAAACAACGCCATTTTGGGGGTGAACTATCCATTTAACACAAAGAAAGTAAAATAGTGAGAAAGAGAGAGAGAGAGAGAGAGAGAGAGAGAGAGAGAGAGAGAGAGAGAGAGAGAGAGACAGAGAGAGAGAGAGGCAGACAAAAGCCTGAAGAGGGATGCAGCCAGGCCAAAAACAAAGTCTCAATGCCAAGGGACCACCTGATTTCGCTTCCTCAAGTGTTTCTTTTGTGTTCTTCCGCATAATCTCCTCTTTAAGCACAGCTCAACAAAAGGCGGCGTGCACTACCGTGTCATTACGAGCATGCCCGAAAGTGCTCCTCGAGGGAGTCACGCGGCATAATTGGCCTAGACTATAGCGTAATTAGCCTATCTCAGACTATCACTGCGTAGTGCGTACACTACAGACACCTTGGGTTAGGCTTAAAGGGCTTCATCACCATCACCACCCTCCTCCCCTACACGCACTTCAATTACCTGCTCACTGAGAAGCAGTCGGTTGGAAGAAACGTCATTATCTACTAGAGAGGACAGAATATTTTTTACACCATTGATTTTGTCTTACAGCTGTATTTCACATCTGTGAAAGAATGTGTTGTTGTTTATAATCCTTAAACCCTAGACGTTGGTGACCGTGTAAACAAAAAAATACCTAAATTGCCATTTTTAGTATTATGGAAACATTTTAATCTTAGTCTAAAATGACATGCCCAAAGTGGTAGAAAGTGGCTAATTGTTTTATTAGACACACATGGGTTATGCTACGTGAACAGACTGCATAGTGCATACTGCATAGCACAGAACTGTGGTGTTAAGACTCACAGGTGAGCAGCACATTTCTCTAAAGAAACCAGGGTTTCAGCACAGTACAGTATTGGTATCAAAATGTAGTACCAAAAGTAAAAGTGTGAATTATACCGAATGCCCCAATGTATATATGGCTGAAGTGGTTAATGTATGTTTTCTAATAATACAAATCTACAAAGTTGACTAGTAACTAAAGTTTTCAAATAAATGTAATGGAGTAAAAGTACAATATTTGGATCTGAGATGTATAGTGGAGTAGAAGTAAAGGTATTGTAAATTGGAAATACTCAAGAAAAGTACAAATACCTAAAAAAAAAAGTGCAGTATTTAAGTAAATGTACATACTTTTCACTACTGCATAGTAGGACTTGATCCCCAAACCCTGGCAATATTGATCCCTTAACCCTGCCAGTATTGATCTCCTAACCCTGGCATGCTCTGCCGAGTGAAGCTAGGCGGGGATTGGAACCCGTAATCCTGAGTGGTTTTAATGCCATGCTCTGTCGAATGAGATACACGCGGAACGAAACCATAACCCCTATAGGTAGTGTTACCGCTGTGCTCAACACTCTGAGCCACCTGGATAACCAAAGTCAAATGTACCCATTGTTCAGGAATAGAAATGGCAACCCTAGCTCAACACACTGAGCCATAAGGGGAACGGAACCCCTAACTAAAACACTATGTTCTAAGTCTGCACTGCTAAATCTTGAGTAAATTGACACTCAGGATTTGAGTGTTGGCTCGGTTAATGCCATGGTAGTATCTCTTGGCTCGGTTAATGCCATGGTAGTATCTCAAGACAGATGTATTTGGCTCCCACAATTTTCAAATGCTTCCGCTTAACAGTCTGGCTACTTCCGAAAATAGCGGATGTCACGTCATTGCCCCAATTCTGCTTCACCTGTGCAGTCACATAAATAGTCCTACTGGAAAACAAATTAGTCAAAGCCGTACAGTAGCTGCTTGGGTAGAAAGAGACATTCAAAAATATATTTTAAAGATAATCTTTAACAAATCTTTGCTGACACCGTGTCGTAATTGGTCGAATACCCTTTCGGTCTCAAGAGCAGATGACAGCTTTTTACCTTGTGGAATTACAGTACAGACTCTATACAATGCAAAGATTGTAGAAGAGATAGTTTGGCTTGAAAGACTAATGCCATACTGTACCCATGAGTCCCCAGGGCCAGGACCAGTGGAGGACCACAGAAATAGAGCAGGTATTAAAATAAAAAAATAAAAAACACCCAAATTGCTGGAATAGTGATTAATGCCTGAAGTGGTGAATTCAGAGACGGCGTGGAGCATTCAGCCGTGAAACCGAGCCAAGTCGCTCATCACAGCAGATGGTTTCCATCACTTCCATCACTGTGTGTTTTTGTCTCCACCAGGCCGAAGGCATGGGGAGAGAGTATGTTTTGCACTCCGTCCGTGTGTGTGTGTGTGTGTGTCCGTCCGTGTGTCCTTCCGTCCGTCCGTTACCAGCTAATCTCCGGCACCGTTAACCCGGTCGATGCCAAACTTTGCACACACACTCCCTGGATGCCAACGATGAACCTCTGCCCCGCATTTTCCAGAACGGCCTGTTATAGCGCCACCATGAGGCAGCTTTTCACATTTGTTACCTAAAACTGCACCGATCTGCGCGAAACGTTGCATGCACACTCCCTAGAGGCCAAGGACAAACCTTTGACCTGCATTTTCCGCATCTGCCTTTTATAGCGCCACCAGGAGGCCGACTTTTGTAAAACACATTTTTGGATATTACTCCTCCAGATTCTGTCCAAAAATCTCACAAATCGTTACACAGTATCTCTATGGTCATGTGCTCAAGTCGGATCTGTCCGATATTTCATATTCCACCCTAATTGGCTATAATTGCCTTTCACAGTTTGCAAGATTGCCCCGTTTTGAACAAAAGCCTCAAATCATGAACACAGCATGCAATTTACGTGAAATCTTTCACACATTTTCTTACTAGGCTGAGGAATATATCCCACCCTTTTCACATTGGCCTGTTATAGCGCCACCAACAGGTTGATTTTTGCAAAACAGGTTGATTGGAACAAAATGCCTCAAATCATCCAATTGCCATACAAGGCAAACATGTTTATATTACTACTAAACATTTTGCCAAACATCTCACACAGTCCTATCCTCCTGGTGGAGACCTGTGCCCAGAAGGGCACTTTTTCTAGTTTTTTAATGGATTTTATTGCTGTGACTAAGAAAAACACAGAAACCACTCCACACATTACGCAATGCTATTATTGTCTCCACCAGGCCGAAGGCATGGGGAGAGAGTATGTTTTGCACTCCGTCCGTGTGTGTCCGTCCGTCCGTGTGTCCTTCCGTCCGTCCGTTACCAGCTAATCTCCGGCACCGTTAACCCGGTCGATGCCAAACTTTGCACACGCGCTCCCTGGATGCCAACGATGAACCTCTGCCCCATATTTTCCAGAACGGCCTGTTATAGCGCCACCATGAGGCAGCTTTTCACATGTTTTACCTAAAACTGCACCGATCTGCGTGATCTGCATGCATACTCCCTAGAGGCCAAGGACAAACCGTTGACCTGCATTTTCCGCATCTGCCTTTTATAGCGCCACCAGGAGGCCGACTTTTGTAAAACACATTTTTTGATATTACTCCTCCAGATTCTGTCCAAAAATCTCACAAATCGTTACACACTATCTCTATGGTCATGTGCTCAAGTCGGATCTGTCCGATATTTCATATTCCATCCTAATTGGCTATAATTAGCTTTCACAGTTTGCAAGATTGCCCCGTTTTGAACAAAAGCCTCAAATCATGAACGCAGCATGAAATTTACGTGAAATCTTTCACACATTTTCTTACTAGGCTGAGGAATATATCCCACCCTTTTCACATTGGCCTGTTATAGCGCCACCAACAGGTTGATTTTTGCAAAACACATTTTTGGAACAAAATGCCTCAAAAACATGTTTATATTAATCCTAAACATTTTGCCAAACATCTCACACAGTCCTATCCTCCTGGTGGAGACCTGTGCCCAGAAGGGCACTTTTTTCACTGTGTTTTTGTTTCCTAAAACACACAGGATCATTTGGTGAAGAGGGCAGCTTGTGTCAGGGTGGATGGATGTGTGCTGCGGCTGAGTGTTACCGAGTAGGACTTTCTGCTACTGGTGCCACTTGTTTCTGCATGACAGACATGATGCACTACAAAACAAAGTTGCGATGTGAGCTTGTAGATGTTCTATATTTAGTATTTGTTTAAAAAAAATAGGTATTTCTCTTATGACACGGAAAATTCACTATTCTATCCACTGAAAACTGTAAGAGTCAATGAAAATATACAAGCTTAGTATAATGTTGTTATATGATCTGTTAGCATAATGCTGTAGCACTTGCCCTAGCGTTGACGACCTTGCAGGCTTATGCAAAGGCTAAAATGTAATTCAGATGTTATGTAAACAGATGCCAGGTCATTTCTAGACATGCATCCTATAGTGTGTATAGTTTCAATTGAGATTATTTTAAATATTATACTGTTTAGACTAATGATAGCTTTACCTATGATCCTAGATCACTATTTCTATTCTATTTTTTGTTCACTTCAGACCATGCGACTGTACTGTAGCCGTTTCAAGACAGAGTTTCTATTTCAGCAAAGAGGAACAATGTTTCACACTGGAGGCTTCAGACAAGCCAGAGAGCTGTGGGGGATAGAGGCCACAATCTTCAAGGGATAATGGGTCTTGTCTAGCATCCAGACAAGGATTATTTTCAATTATTCTCTCTCCACTAGAACTGCCGATTTCCCCCCGCGATATTCTATTCTCTCTCCACCCTAACATTCTAGGCTGGTCCAATGATCTTTACTGTTGCCTTGCCACACATCATACCGATTACATTTCAGTACATTCTTATTTTACCAAAATACTCCTCGGTTAATCCCCCACCCCCCCCCCAACAGTGATTCTTTCCATATTGGGTAAGATATCTATATTATGATTCCTGATTTAATTAGCTCTGTTAAAATGTACCAACTCATCATGATTACACAAGACAGGCTCTAATCACACTGATGACCCATTTTCTTGATTAATAAACAAGATTTTTTGCAGAGTAAATTCCAAGTTCCAACAGCTTCCTTAATAGAGAACTTATCATCATAGATGACACACTCCTCTGAGCTCTGTGGTCCTCCACTCTCAATATAGGACCACAATGCAAACACGTCCATTCAGGAGGGAGTTAGAATAGTCAAGTTTTGAAATGACTGATGTCTGAATAAGCAGCTGGGCTGACTCCTGGGTGAGGAAGGGTCTAATCTAATCCACCTGTGTGACCACAGGCTTCCCTGCACTTCTCATGTCTTTCTTTCTGCCATGTATCAAATCTTTCTCCTCTCTTGGCCAATTTTTCCTTCTCTATACTTAGCCTCTCTTCCCTGGCTCTGTCCTGCTGGGCTTCCAATGGCACTGATGATGGTTCCTTTCACAGTCCTGTGGGGCTATAGCCTGGCTCCAGCCCCTGATGTGCTAGCCACGCCCATTAAGACACATTTGAGATTTAGAAGAGATTTGGTATAGAGGGGAAACACGGAGTGGACCAAGTATATAGGCCCGGGGGACCCCATGCAGTCGACTAAGTAAATAGGGTGTATTCTTGTTCTTTCCACAACATGCATGCACTGTAGATGCACTGTAGATGCACTGTAGATGCACTGTAGATGGGTGCACCACATGTGTGTACAGTATATGGTGTGTAATGCAAGGATGACTCACAAAGCAGGTGAATCACTCTAGGCATGCACTCTCTGAGAGACACACACACACACACACACACACACACACACACACACACACACACACACACACACACACACACACACACACACACACACACACACACACACACACACACACACACACACACACAGCATCAAGGCTAGACTGCAGGGTTGAGGGCAGCACGGTGCATAACTCTCCAACTGATTTCCCCTGGTTAACCATGCACTGACACATGTACTGTACACACATGCACGCACGCACGCACGCACGCACGCACGCACGCACGCACGCATGCACGCACGCACGCACACAAATTGTGAGCATATGTGAAGGGCAGGTTTACTCTGAGTACGCACCCCAAAACACATACAGTAGACACCCCCCCCCCAAACACACGTGCGCAGCATGTACACACACACACACACACACACACACACACACAGACACACACACACACACACAGCCGGAGAAGGCCTCTACAGTTAACCCTGCTACAGGAGTTGGTAATGAAGACGGTAATGTGAGCGATGTAAGCTGCTGGCGGAGCTGCCGTGGGCTCTGCTGCTGCTCTGCTCTATAGAGAGGAAGTATTAATGGATTAACATTTAACCTCACACACATGACGGCCAGGGACCCCATTCTGTGTGCACAACAGGCTGCTTTATGCTCGCAAATGGATCAGCGCGGTCGGTGTGTGTGTTGAAGCTCATTAAAACGGAACAACTATTGACTAAAGCCCAACCAAGTGCAGACCTGCAAAACCAACACGCACGTGCGTGCGCTTAAATGCACACACACACACACACACACACACACACACACACACACACACACACACACACACACACACACACACACACACACACACACACACACACACACACACACACACACACACACACACACACACACACACACACACACACACACACACAAATGTCAAGTTCCATGGTTTAGACTAGAAGACAGTATATTCTTGAACACAAGTTCAGTAATTTAATCATATACGGGTACAACATTGAGGAATTAATAGAAATAATCATGAATAGCTGTATTAAGAAAAGGGTGCTTATTGCTTAAGGTCCTTGCAGGTGCTGTATGACTCCTGGGTTATCCTCTTATTTACATGTACGTAGGTGTGGGCTTTCTACATTCTAGGTTTCTACATACAGTAGCTCTGGGTGCATGGCCAGGACAGTGAGCAGGGCTCTCTTCAGACTTGTCCTTGAGCAAGACGCTGAATGCCTAAACACTCCCGATGACTTCTTCGCCGTTGGAGAATGCACAGGCACTTTTGATGAAGGCTGCTCTGTAAATGGACCACATACATTATGTTCCTATTCATACACTGACAAGGTGAGGCGTTTTAACATTAGGCATGTAGATCTACCATTTTCTGAAAAGGTTTTTCTCTTAGGATTATTATTTTAGGATTTAGAACAGTGGTTTAGAACAGGGGTTTCCCCAAAATGGCAGATCTACAAGCTCACAGCACGTCACTTTGTGTCACGCTGCGAGCCTGTACATCTGCTATTCTTTTACATTTTCGAAAAATTACGCAATTTCATGCAAATCTCTTCTGAGGGTCCCTGGCACAAAACATCTTCAGATAGGGGTCAAATATACTGTATATGAGTTTGGGGGTCCTTGGCACGAAGAGGTCTGTGAACTACTGATTAAATATACTGTATATGAGTTTGGGGGTCTTTGGCACGAAGAGGTCTGTGAACTACTGATTAAGAAGACATTTGTAGAATCGGCGTCAGGTCTTAATGGTTCATAGTCTGATTAACCACTTGTGGCACCTGTATTACACTTTCCAGCTACATTGTATTCACAAACAAATGCAAATCAAATACACAGCCACGCACGCACACACACATGCGTGCGCACACACACACACACACACACACACACTTGTCATCATCATAATAACAATGATGTCATGTTTGTCATCTACCGACCAAGGACGTATCCTTCCTTCTCACCTTCCACATCTCACAGTGATAGGCTTTAAGGACACCGAGGAGAGAATGTTCACACACACACACACACACACACACACACACACACACACACACACACACACACACACACACACACACACACACACACACACACACACACACACACACACACACACACACACACACACACACACACACACACACACACACACACACACACACACACACACACACACACAGGGTGTGTAGGAATGCCGCAGAGGAATGTAGGAGGGCTTTGTGATTGCGAGTGAGACATGCAATTCCAAAATGTGGTTACAGAAGAAGATACAATCCAATATTTTCTGCACCTCTGGTTATCCAGACACAGATACAATACAGGGCAAAGACAAATGTAAGTAACTGTATACTAAAGTATAGTACTGCTGTATTCTGTAGCATAGTATATTTCTATAGTTTTTACACGTACAGTACTTTGAGGCTATTGAGGCTACTTTCAGAATATATTTGACAAGTTGTATTACTTCAACTTTGCAATTCATACTTTTGGCCAGAATATAAATACTCAATGAGAAGCAAACCTGAGATAAGGTGACCAGATGTCCTGACAAATATCTCTAAAACATTTGAATGTCCTGGTTTTCAACATTTACCACTAAAATTGTCCTGGATTTTTCCACAAGAAATATAAAACTTGTTTTCAGCGTTTGCATAGACATTATTATCTTTTTGTGTACAGTACATGCTCCGACCTAAAAAACATGAACAATGCATTGCGTGTATGAATTAAATGCTGACGTGTGTCAGTTGCCTGTATGCAACGTCGGTTAGGGGCGACGGTGGCTCAGGGGTAGAGTGGCTGGATGGCAACCGCAAGGTTGCCAGTTCAAACCCGGGCTTCCCCAGAGTTGGTGTCGAAGTGTCCTTGAGCAAGACACTGAACCCCTAATTGCTCCCGATGTGCTGATTGGTGCCTTGCATGGTTTCCACCGCCAACGGTGTATGAATGTGTATGTGAATGGGTGAATGTAATGCACAATCTATGTAAAGCGCATTGGATAAAGGCGCTATATAAATGCACCATTTACCATTTACCATTTATGGTCCGTACATCTATATGAGCACGTGCGTGGACGTGCATGAATGGTACTGAACGTGCGGATTAAGGGTCCCGGATTGGGAGGTTGAAAAATACGGTCACCCCCAATAGAGAGGCAGACAGGGGTGACCAGGGTAAGGGCAAGGGGAATGTCATTCTAGCAGGACATTTGATTAGATAACTATATGCAGAGACACGGATGTCTGCCTTTCTGCATATTTTGAAGGGTATACTATGAAATATTTACAACATGTCTAAATGATTGATTGATAGTCAGCATTTGGGTCTCATCCCCGCATCAGCATTCCCCCTCAGTCTTCAAGGATAGTGTCACCGGGGAGGAGAAATGAAAGGCGAGGAGGACAGATACTGTACACGTATATATAGGTGAGGTACTGTAAGCCTGGGACTCAATTCTCCCTCATTTGCATCTCACTTCATTATTCCACCAGAGTTTTCCACCTTTGGGGGAGCTTTTCCCGCCCCGGGGGATGCCAAAGGAATAGGGGAGCTTTCAAATTGACTTGCCGTGATTGGATCGCCCTCTCTTTCCAATTTACAGAACATGAATCCGTCAAAAAGATCTAGGAGTGCTAGTTTTTTGGCATCCCTTCATGTGCTAAACGGTGAAGTAGATTTCTGTAGGACACCAGAGAATTGTGATGAATTCATTAGGAGCCAATTTAACAGTATGCCATTAGTCCTTGTGTTTGCCACTAAGGGGACACCGATAACAGGGGTCAACTGCTGCTAAGAATCCCAGGATTCTACAAGTTTGGGTGGAAGGTGAGAAGAACAATTGAATACAGAAGAACAATCAGCCTTAATTTAGACCTGAGGCTTTGAATACTTTTGTATGCTTTTGCATACTTTTGTTACAACTTTATATTGTAGTATTGCTACAGTACTTTTACTTGAGTGAATAGGGAAAGAGTGGCAGAGGCACTGGCAGTCAACAGGTCAACATACTGACCGTCAGGGTGACATCATGCTAAATGGCCAGTGTGTGACAGGTTCCGGGTCCTGTCCCCTGCCAGAGCACTGTGTCCAGTTGGACGTGTCCTCGATCAAATCACTGAACTCTTAACCACTTAAACTCAATATAGGTCCCCTACTTCAAAATCTCCTGACCGAAAATGAAATGCCCAGAGTAAGGGATGCCATAGGGTTCATGTGGATTCAAACCAGGCCATTCACTCTCACGTGGCTCCAGATAAGGGTGTATGCTAAATGGCTACGGTGAATTAAATGCTCCTAACATTTGATCAACCATGTGTTCTGGATGAGTTTGATGCAGTGACATGTCTTGAATTAAGTGAATAAAGTGGACAAATAAGCTGATGTTCACCACAAGTTATTTTTCTGTAGCTTTTAAGTGTCTGGTTTTCTGTTTTATGCTCCGAGTTGGTTGCCGTGGGGGAAGCCACCTGTGCCTGAACTGGTTAACACTTCTGACTGCTCGTCATCAGTGGCAATGCCAGATTCGTCTGGTTTGCAGGCTAATACCTTCTGTGTCGGTGAGTCATCGTGCATCGTGATGGCGTTAAAAGTTGTAGCGAGGTGTGTGTACTCACCCAATCATTAACTGCTGTGACTTGGACTCAGCTATAGTCCTCCAGTTTCACATACATTCGAAAGTGCTGGCAGAAAATGTGTGTAAAAATATATCCACTTTTCCACAAGCTTCACACAGAGGCCTTTCTAGACTTCAATCCAACAGGACCCGAAATGATTGCTGGACTGAACATATGGAAACTTCCTTTGGGGAGCACATGCGTATATGGGGTACACAACTGACAGGTCCGTTGCGATTGGTGTGTGGCAATTAATCACACCTGTGTGCCCCATACCAATGTGCTCCTCAAAGGAAGTTATCATAATATGATAACTGAACATATTATGTTCAGTCACCGACACACGAGGGCATAGGAGTGATCTATGGCTGTGTGTATGCAATACATGAAATGTATGTACCGTTACATGTACCTGTGATACAAATATCACAGCCATTCCAGGGCTAGGGTCTACCTGGGTTTGAGTCATCACATACAGTATACAGTATCTGTGCTGTTGGGGAAGCCATGGGTGATACAACCAGTTAGTGCAATAACAACATCCTACTTGAGACCTCCCGGGTACAAACTGTTCCATCGATCAACCTCTTCTTTATCATCTCTCTCCTCTCTGCCAGGAGACATAGCTAAAGACCTTTTCTGTTTTTAGCCAGCCAGTTAGCTGCGACTGTACCTTTTATTGATTTTTTAAAAATCATTCTTATGCACCGTGCAGAAGTGAATTTTATTTACTTTTTTACAAATGTGTTTAGTTTGCACTCTTAACTGCTTTGTTTCTTAATGTGAATCACTATAAACCTTGCCTTGCCTTACCATTCAAAGTGGAAATATGTTAGATGTAAAAGAAAGAATAAACCTCCCATGTTTAATTTCCTACTTTATTCTGCTCACACAAATTTATTGAGGCTAAATTAATTTATTTAGGCTAAATGTGTCAACCGATGCGACCCTGCCTGGAAAACTCCCAGTAATGTAATAATAGGCCTCTAGGCATAGGGCTCTCATCCATTCATTGTTTCGGCGAGAAGGCTGATTGAAACGAGAGGAAATTCATGCAAGGTTCCCCCTGAGAAATCAGTGTGCACACTAAGCCTGAATGTGTCACTGTCTGGTGGAAACCTCGTTCATGCAAGTCAAGAACTGTTACTGGTCAAAAAAAAGAAAACAAGAATTGATGAACATCAATTAATTACAAGCTGCCTTATTATATCTGCAGAATTGTGCTATGAAATGTAAATATCTGTGTCTACGCACGCATTAACGGGCAGAAACTAAATAAGAAGTACAAATATTATGGAGATACAGTACAAGGTTTCTGCCCTGATTTCTGGTTTCTGCAACAATCTCACAATGTGTGCTGTTGTGAGACCCATCTCAAAATATTTTGTTCCAGGGACTCCCATAAGCAAAGATTTGAGTTAAAATCTTTCACACACTATGAGCTTGTATATCTTCTATTTTTGGTTAAAATCTAAAGTGACACAGATGCTTTCCCAGTTTAATGGCTTAACTACTCTCAAGTAGCCAGACAACTATTCCACAATCTCCGAATGCTATAATATAGCATTTGTTTGCATAGCAAAGTCTGAAACTACACATCCATAAAACAGAGAACGGAAGCAGTCATATCATCTGCTCGTCATTTCCGTTCACGGAAATATATTTAAACATATCTTAACATTTTATTTTAGAATTTCCATTACTGATAAGCAGCAAGCCATTATGGAATGCTTCGCTTATCGTGATTCATATAATAAAGACGAAACGGAATTGGGGAGGAGGCTTCACATCCGCTTTATCCGCTTATGATCATGTTCAGAGCTTCTGTCCTCCAGACTGTATGACGGAACGGAAGCATTAAGAAAATTGTGGGAGGCAACAGTCTGGCTCGCGAGACTAAGCAGGCACTAATATTTGACAGATCAATATGCTACCACCACTATAAGATACTACCCAGTAGAGAATTAACACATCATGATTTAAGACACAAGACCAGTGTTGTCTTGGGTATTGATGCCACAAGACCCAATTCTCTCTCTCCCTCTCTCTGAATGTCAATGACTTCATTGGCAGAATGACAACAACAAACACCGACAGTTTGTGCAAAGTGTACACTCCGTCTAATTATCTTGGTTCTCCCTCTCGGTCTCTCGTCGGTCCCCAGAGTTGTGTACTCTCTGCTAGAGCAGAAAAACAAACAAACTGCACCAACTTTCAGTCTGCCGGGTTTCAGAAGCTTCCAAGTTCCAAGGTGGGACTCCAAAATTCTGGTTGTCATGCGACGATGTGGAACCACCACATACAACACACTACTCACTTGTGGGAGACACACACACACACACTCACACACACACACAGTGCACAACACGTATGTGCAGAAAATTCACACACATACAGTATGTATGTACAGGTGCACACAGTCATACAGAGATACAAAACCTGCGAACATTTGACATCAAGCTACATAGTTGTGGAGTCTAGATGTCAGATGTATGACAGATGTTGACAAATGTAATTGGGGTTATCGTGATAATAAATGTTTCTTACACACACCCTCATATAAACAGGCACGCACGCACGCACGCACGCACGCACGCACGCACGCACCCACGCACGCACGCAAATGGGGGAGAGAGATGGGGGAGTGACATGCAGTAAAGGCCGTCGGGATCGGGAGTCGAACCCGCGGCACACTGCCAGACTCGGGCTACCGGCCAAGGTGCCTGGACCGCTGAGCCACGGCCCAGGCCTCCAAGCATTAGTTTTGCACAAAAAACACTCCTTGGGCTAAATTCGGCCATAGCCACTTGCCCAAATGTGCCCAAATGCGCTGACCTCATCATATTAATGACGGCTATGGCTGTTTTTAGCCCAAGGAGTGTTTTTCGTCCTAAACTAATGCTTGGAATGGATTCAGAATCATGAAAACCCCCTAGTTTGACACGTCACATGCTACTTAAAGCATAATGAAATTTAGAACATTTAGCCTTATATTGGTTGTTGATGGTACCCCAACTTTCAGCAGCTGTCAAAAATTCTCCTAGGGTGGTTGAATAGAAACCAATGTGGGATATGTTAGTAGACACCTTTACAAACACATTGTTGAAGAAAATTATTGGTAAGAAATGTATTCCCAGATTTGACATTATTCAGATAATATCCCCTGACTACTCTCTCAGCCAGAGCAGCTGTGTGGAACCTCAGCCAACCAATGCCTAGTCACCAGTGGCTTATCTTCATCATGTGCCGGTAACTTACGAGCAAACACACACAGATTTTCTGGCCGGCTAAATCAAGCTGGCTTTGTGACTATAAGTCCTGAAAATTAGATAGCTTTCTGCTATTGCATCCAATTGAAGGATCACATAGTCTGTAACAAACAACCACACACACACACACACACACACACACACACACACACACACACACACACACACACACACACACACACACACACACACACACACACACACACACACACACACACACACACACACACACACACACACACACACACACACACACACACACAGAGCAGGGGGAGGGAAAGAGATTAGAGAGACACCTAAATCTTCTCTTCGCTCTCGTCCCAGGGTCTCTGCACTCCTGGGCATGTTGCTTCACTTCAGACTTGATTGCATTCATATTGCTCTGTGTGTGTGTGTGTGTGTGTGTGTGTGTGTGTGTGTGTGTGTGTGTGTGTGTGTGTGTGTGTGTGTGTGTGTGTGTGTGTGTGTGTGTGTGTGCGCACGTATGTGCACATGTGTGCACATGTGTGCATGCAGCCTGATGCGTCGGATTTCCAGAACTTGCCGTGGCAATCTGGTGAACGGTCGGACGGAACGATGGTGGGAGGGACGGGCGGAGAGTGGGGAGAACACAACAGGGGAAAAACTAATTACAGAACAGAAGGTCCTTGGGCTGAGAAGGAAGGATGCTCCCTCTCTCCTCCTCTGCCGAATACATGCACACACAAGACAGCCTCGTCTCTTCCCCATGCAGTCAAACGCACACACACAGCATCATCCTCTTTCTCCTTGTAGCTCTACAGGATACTTGATATTCTTCAGTACGCACACGCCAAAAATAGGCGAGCGACAGGCTCGCGGTGTGTCACGGCGAGACACGTCTGTGAGCTTGCAGCTCCGCTCTGCCTATATATCAGCGCGATACTGGCCCGCAGCCATGTATAAATCCGGAATACCTGTGTATCTGTATCTCTCTCACATACTGTACACCCCCACAGGTTAATCTGACACAGATGCGCGCGCACACACACACACACACACACACACACACAGATGAAGGACATTGTAGCCCCGTACCGTCCGTTGTGACCTTTTCACGTCCATAACCAGAAGAGATGTGTGATTGGTCGATTATGGAGATAACAGATGGTGACACCCACCACCCTAAAGCAGAAATGTGATGGATGACACCACGGGAAGAGTCAAGGATTCTCCCCGGAGACAAGGAAGCAAGCTGGACAGGGATACAAAGTGCACAAGCGCACACCGACACATCGTTGCACCTTTCTTCTGCATGCATGTGCACACACATGTACACACACACAATGCATTGTGTAGCCTGACCTACACAATAAACGTAATTTGATCTTGTCGTTTTATTACTTTGTTTGTTCATTCCAGGGTTCTTCTTACTATTAAACAGCAACGGCATAAAAAACAAAACCACTAGTTTGAGGTTTCTTCCCTTATTGTCAGACGTATCAAAAAGACACCAGGTCACCCGGGAAATACTCGTGAATGACACTCGTGAATGCCTACATCTGGCTTTGTTATCAAGTGGCCATGGTGGTCACAGCCTCATTCCAGGCCGTAAGTACTGTAACAACAACTGAAGTGATGCTTCACTTCATAGACATACCTGTAGGTGATATCCTTTAAACCATTAAACCTTATCCTTTATTAAACCCTATCCATTTTTTTAATTGCTGCTTCTTGCAAAAGAATGAGACTTACTCTTGCCTTATGTGTAGTTGTTTTCTTTTCCCCTCCCATATCATTGTTTACCGTGCATTGCCAGGTCCTAATTACGTTGCTTTTGTGCATGTGTCAAATGTGTCCTCACTCGGCTTTGCACGCCATCAAACTGGGTGTGACTGTTTATAGCAAGTGGAGCCAGGTTGAGTAAAAAATGTATAAATAAAATATTTGAGTATTCAAGTACTTTCTGCTGCTGCTGCTTGTACCCACATACAATTTAGTTGAAGACCCACATTTTCTTAACGACTCAATAACAGCCAGGAATCTGTAATTAACTTATTGTTTTTTCTATCTTAATTTGATCTTAATCCCATAACCAGTTCATGCTCGAATTAAACTAAAGCCGTGAAAACCATTCACTGCCTCCAAAACCACCTGAGGCGTGTCTAAATTGTAACAATATGAAATTATGTCACAGTGTGTCGTCCACATACATCTAGATAATGCTCCGAGTCATATGTGAAATCATGTAAATACACGCAAAAAGGATTAGAAAACCATTCCACCACAGGCATATCTAAATGGTGTAATGTGTAACTGAATACATGCAGGTTGCACGCGTCAAATGAGCACATTTATGATAGATGCAGATGTTTTGTTGTGCATTCACACACACTCACACATACAGTAAAGCACTCAGAAAGGCCATTTCCCACCAGAACCACCCTCAGGTGCATGGGAGCCGTGCCTCTGCAGACACCCCCGGACCCAGATTAATTAACATCTGTACACACACAGCCCAAGCAGAATCACAAACCCAATTTCTCCCCCAAATGCGCCACCTTTGGAAGCAGTCTGGGGAAATCAGTTTCTAATCTCACCTGCTTGTATTCACGTGTGCAGTAGCTCAAAGGCTCTGTCGAGACGTAATCCAAGACATCTATCTGCATTAGAGTATTATGGCTAGGAGTAGAAGTTGATGGGGGCGGGGCAGGGGGTTAGAGTAAGGTGCATACGACCACTTGCCTAGGTAGGTTGAGTTACAGTAACACTCAAGCTGTGGCCTATACAGCATTTACACAACTGGGCTGCGACTATCAATTTATTTATTGATTACCCTCTCGATTAATCGAAAGAGCAAGAAGCGTTGGGCCTGCTATGCAGCCCTCACACCAATTAGGTCCAATGAGCACATGACTATAGAGATACTGTCTAAGGACTTGCAGGATTTTTGGACAGAATCTGGAGGAGTAATATCAAAAAAATGTGTTTTACAAAAGTCGGCGTCCTGGTGGTGCTATAAAAGGCAGATGTGAAAATTGCAGGTCAAAGATTTGTTGGTAACTGGTGATAACGGACACACACGGACACACACACGGACACACACGCGGACGGACGGAGTGCAAAACATACTCTCTCCCCATTACATGCCTGTGGGCGGTGGGCACCGCACTCCTATGAGTCCTTGCCGCTAGTTTGAAGTCGGTCGTTCCCATAACCATATGCACTTGACCATATATGGGACCCCAGTCTACACAAGTAAGCTCCTCAGTATTGTGTCTGAGAGTGAACACTCTTCCGAATAGAGTTCCAGGTTCCAGATTTGACTATACCAGTAATTTAGCTGAGGACCCCTTGGAACCTCCTGGAACCCCCTCAAGGGCCCCTAGAGGTCCCCAGAGCAATGTTGTTCTCCATTGCAATGTTTCAGAATCTACCGTTATCCTTTGCATTTTCTGCAATGCTTGGCTTTTTTTCCCAATTCGCAAGAAGTCACAGCACGTGCTGCGGTGTGGATTGGGATTCCACAGGGCTCGGAGGATGTGTGGCGTGTTTCTAGACGCTTCTGTGCTCTCTCGGGTCTCTGCCATCGCGCCCCACCCTGCCCATCCCGCCCTCACCCCCTCCAACTCCATCTGCTTAATCCAGAGCCTATCACACACACACCTTGCAGTGGAAGCGCATTACTATTCAATCTCAACAATACGCAAACAATCTGTTCCCTGTCTATTTGTGCACGTGCACGCGCGCGTGTATGTGTGCGTGCGTTCCCCAGTGTATCTGTGTACGTGCAGGAGGAATACATTACCATCCAATCGCAAATATTCGCACCCAATTTGTCTGTGTTAGCATGTGAGAGTGTCTATGTGTGCACGACATTCGCCTTTGCGCGTTTGTCTACTGTGGTAGTGGTACTGTACGTGTGCGTGTGCGTATGCGTGTGCGTGTGTGTGTGTGTGTGTGTGTGTGTGCGTGCGCTGTGCAGAAGGATGCAGATTCGTTCATGTCCCAGGCATATTGTGCTGATCTGCCGCATGTCCTTCTGGGACATTAATCTGTAGCAGACACAATCAATCCTCTGGTGCTCCCTCTGTCTGTCTCTCTTTCCCTCCGTCTATCCTTTTCTCTCTGTCCCTGTTTTTTCCTCTCTCTCTCTCGTCCTCCCTCTCTTTGTCTCAGTGTTTATAGATCTAGGTCTCTCCATAGAGCAAATGGCCTGTCTGTGCCCTTGCAATCCAACTGTATGTACTTGTCTTGTCTGTCTTTCACATTCTGTCAGTCAGTCCGTCAGCAGTCAGTCAGTAAGCCTGTCAGTCAGCCCGTCATTCAGTCAGCCCGTCAGTCAGTCAGTCAGTCAGTCAGTCAGCCCGTCAGTCAGTCAGCCCGTCAGTCAGTCAGTCAGTCAGTCAATCTGTTGGATAATCTGTCATTCAAGGTCTACTATGAGCGAGTTAGTCAGTATGAGTCAGTAATCTATGACAATTACAATGTAGCCATTTAGCATTATTTGGCTCATTATCACTGCTCCATCCATTCATCCAGCCATCCCTAAAGCCTAGAGTTATACTTACTGTGCTGTGCGCTGGTGTCATGGTTACAACGCGTTGTGAGCTTGTAGATCTGCTATTTTCAGTGTATGACACCTACGTAAGTACACTCGAAGGGAACAGGACCAACATTATGAATGTTGGTCCTGAATGTGTGTGTGTGGACACACACACACACACACACACAAATCCCAAATGTATTGTGTTCAGTTCCAAGGCG
Source organism: Electrona antarctica (assembly GCF_951216825.1). Classification (NCBI taxonomy): domain Eukaryota; kingdom Metazoa; phylum Chordata; class Actinopteri; order Myctophiformes; family Myctophidae; genus Electrona; species Electrona antarctica. The sequence continues at coordinate 24,284,185 of NC_136796.1, read as the reverse complement.
TCACGGTGACAAAATGGCTGTCGTGGCAACAGGATATGCAGCTGTGGCTGAACAACAGCTGTTCACTTCCTCCCACATCTGGCAACGGACCCCAACTCTCACCACACACACACACACACACACACACACACACACACACACACACACACACACACACACACACACACACACACACACACACACACACACACACACACACACACACACACACACACACACACACACACACACACACACACACACACACACACGTGACAAGAGTGGGTCTAGTTTAGCAAGGGTGTGTGTGTGTGTGTGTGTGTGTGTGTGCGCGTGTGCACGTGCGTGCATGCGTGCACATGCTAATGAGTGCGCACCATGTCTGTGGAGGAGTATATGCTTGCGTGCTCCCGTGTGTGCCTGAGCATAAGTGGCAGTAATTCAAGTGTGTGCAGATGCAACGTATGTTACACTATGTGGTCATGTGTGCATGATTGCACGTGCACGCAAATGAGCCGGACATGTAGGGGCGCCGGTGTCACTGGAACATATGTGCGTTTCACCCCCGAGTCAGTCCAGCCTGGATGACCGACAGCTCAGTGAGATCTGACGTGCAAAGGAATATGCACGGGAACCCTTAAGCACCTCTTGCCTACCCGCCTGTCCATCTTAACCCATTGAGACCCGAGGCCGAGTCTACTTAATGTCTCCGTTTTCTATATCAGTGGTGCTCAAAACCTTTTCACAGGAAGGACACCCAAAATGATATGCATCTCAAAATATTTTGTTCCAGGGAACTAGGGAAAAGCAAAGCTTTTAGTTAAAAGTACTTGCTTTATATATATATATATATATATATATATATATATATATATATATATATATCATCATATATCTCGTCTCACGCAGTGCACTCTGCCGGGCCTTTAGCTCCGAGTCACATTTCGGCCTGCACAACTGTACGTTGACATGCGCGTGGGTGTTGCACGTCATATATATATATTCAAAGATTTGTACAGATTTACATTTTTTTTTCTCCAAAATAGCAGATCTACAAGCTTCAATATCTGCTACTTTTCTTTAAATCATCACCGACTAATAGCTAAAATCAAAAAATGACACCGATGCTTTCCCGGATTGAATGGTTTAAAGACATAATTATGCAAAAAAAAAAGAAAAAAAAGAAGAAAGAATCTGTTTATACACTCTGCTGGCAGAACACAGCAGACAGCCACAGCAGTGCAATGGAGAGAGGGTTTTAGTATTCAAAGAAGGGCCGCGGTGCAGGAGACAATTGTCTCTGTGCAAACTAGTTGTAGTCAAACAGCGTGCGTGAGGGCCAGACTTAAGTGCCAGAATCAATAGTTGACAGCTGCAAGGTACACTTCAACAGTGTGTGTGTGCGTGTGGCAGGCAGGCAGGCAGGCAGGCAGGCAGGCAGGCAGGCAGGCAGGCAGGCAGGCAGGCAAGGCAGGCAGGCAGGCAGGCAGGCAGGCAGGCATCGATTCAGCATTTAAATGGTATCCGTGGCCTATACCGGATCACACGGGCCAGATACTTTTGTGTGACGCAGTAAAAGACACAAAAAGTTAGAATATGGAGATATTCGAAGGGTTTTTTATCCGAAACCTTTCGATCCACCTCCTGCGTCTTTCAGTCTCTGCACCACTCTGACTCTCTTCCGGTTCCCCTTCTCTCTCTCTCTGTCTGTTCTTCTGCATGCTCTCGTGTTCATTCTAGCTCAACTCTCGCCCGTCTCTCGCCCACTGCTGTTCACTGCTCACATCCGTCTCCCTCCGGCTGTGAGCCTGTCCTTCACTCTCATGTTATTCTCTCTGAATTCCTCCCCATCATCGTCCCTCTGTCTCTCTCTCTTGTCTCTACACACATCACTCTGTCCTCAAAAAGGCCAAAAAAGACATGAGAGGACAGAGAGGATGCAAACGAACACTCAAAAAGGCTGGCAGTAATTTTGGCACCGTCTGTCTGTACCCAACAATATATCTGCCTCCGTCCAAGAGACATTCCCCAAGGGACCGAATCACGTCTCACGCAGTGCACTCTGCCCGGGCCTTTAGCTCCGTGTCCCATTTTGGCCTGCACAACTGTACGTCGCGTGACATGTGCGTGGGTGTTGCACGTTATATATGCACTATTTGTCAATTACGGCATTACGGTTGTGTGTCAAACAGCGTTGCGAGACATTTTTACGCTGAGGTTTCACATGATGTGATATGATGGCTTTTGAGGGGGCGGTGGAGCCCTATAGCAGCAGGGAGTGTCAAAGAGCATTTACTTTGCATGGCAAATAGCTGTATTTACACCCCCCCCCCCCCATCATGTGTAGACCGCACACAAAACCCTGTGGTTACATAAATTGGAAGCTTTGTGCATACGTTGTACCATAAGGTCATGAGGCAGTGAAGTGAGAGTACGTATATGAGGCTGATCCGTAGCCATGCAATCATCAACAACAGGACAATAGTCCAGCTGATTCAACGCATAATGACAGACTACTACTAACCAATGTCAACAGGGACTATAAATTGTGCATGTGGAGGACAAATGGCAAACTCAACCACCAATATACTAGTAAGATTGGCTTCACAGACAACCAAGAGCAAGCAGCAGACAAAAAACACACATAATGCTTAACTTCTGTCCACAGGACTTTTTTGTGTTATCCTTGTATAGCCTAAATGTCTGCACCTCGTGCCGTTTACATTTCTGACTAATTAAGTATTCAATCAATCAATCAACTCACAACGCATCACAACACGCTGTGAGCTTGTAGAACGGCTACTTTTGACGCTTCGACACCACCATATACGATAAAGTATAAATCAGGCTTAATAAGGCGGGTGGGCCATTACTAATGATACTAATAATTGGCCAACATCCAAGGCCTGTTTCAAGGAGGGGAAAGGGGAGACCTTGGTTCAATCCCGAGGGGGGCAAATTCAGTTTCAGCTTTAACCAGCTGATGGCTGCTGCTCAGATGGTTATGATGGTGGTGGAGGGAATCTATACCTTCATGGTCGACAGTCTAGACAGAGCTTGGCTGTACGATACACTATATAGGCTAATGTTATCGAAGTGCTCGCCAGTTTGTGTGTGTGTGTGTGTGTGTGTGTGTGTGTGTGTGTGTGTGTGTGTGTCTGATGGAATAGTTTTTTCCGGGACGCATGGACTGTAAGAGTCTGCTGCAGCTCGTCCCACTCTCCAACTGTCAATAAAGTAGGACAGAGAGAGAGAGAGAGAGAGAGAGAGAGAGAGAGAGAAAGTGGTGCACGCCTGTGTGTGTGTGTGTGTGTGTGTGTGTGTGTGTGTGTGTGTGTGTGTGTGTGTGTGTGTGTGTGTGTGTGTGTGTGTGTGTGTAGCAAATCTGAGCCTGCCCTGGCTCAAGTAAAGTGGGTCTGACCTACTCTACAGTTTGTGTGTGTGTGTGTGTGTGTGTGTGTGTGTGTGTGTGTGTGTGTGTGTGTGTGTGTGTGTGTGTGTGTGTGTGTGGCGGCGGCGGGAGAGTGCGTGGTCTGACACAGTGAGATTGGCATGACTTTAAAGCTTTGACCATGGAGCCACCGCCACCGCCTCCCTCCTTCCTCCCACTCTCTCCTCCCCCCTCATCCCCTTCTCTACAGCTCCTCTCCTCTCGTCTCTTCACATGCTCGGGTCTCTCTCTCCTCCTCTGCTGTGTCACACACACACCTAGCCTGCCTATATGTGTCATTCAGTCATTTCATTTATTTTAACCCTTATCTCATTCTACACATGCCTTTTAAATCAGTAGCTCTCAAGTCATTCTCATTTGTTAAGAATATTTGAATAGCCAATACAGAAATCACACAAGTTCTTTCCCGGTTCAAACAGCTTAAGAACTGACTTAAGTTGACCGGAGTCCCACAGGTCTCTGCACTACATCAGTTGCTTTTTTTCCCCCGTCAACGCCAAATCTCTTTGCCAAGAATAGACGATCTTGAGCTTGAACATCGGCTATTTTGGGGCGCTCTGCCCCAGAATAGGAGTGCTAGTAGGGTGGTTTATGCGGTCAAATTGAGGGTGAGGATTTTGGAGGATCTGTGAGCCGTGATGTGACAGAGCTGGCCAGCAGCGGCGGCCGGGCGTGCAATCCCAGCGGGCGGACAAGGTTTGTGTAAAGGCTTAACTCACTCACACACCAGTCTCATCCTGTCCTGTTAAAACAATGGGCACACAGCGGGATGTCCTGTGTCACCCCGCTAACACACCGGACACAGCCAGACATGTGCACACTCACATGCTCACACACACTCACATGCGCGCTGCGTGCACACCGCATGCATGTAAAATCCTACAGCCTCACACATACAGGCATGCATTGTATGTATGTATGTATGTATGTATGTATGTATGTATGTATGTATGTATGTATGTATGTAGTGAAAGAGGACATGAAGTTAGTTGGTGTGAGAGAAGAGGAGGCAGAGGACAGGGTGAGATGGAGGCAGATGATTCACTGTGGCGACCCCTGAAGGGAAAAGTCGAAAGGAAAAGAAGACTTTGCTGTTATACAGGTAACTAATGGGCTATCAGTCCAATAACACTTCAGCTCTCTGATAAAAAAAAACACATGCACACACACGCAGACGTGCACACACACACACACAAGCTACTCGCTGTAGTTTTAGGAGTTATGTTAATGTGTCATACATACACAGTGAAATACGCTGACATGCTCCGTGTGTGTGAGGTTAATTGTTGTACGATTACCATTACCATTAGGGAAATGTGAAGCACATGCACACCCACACCTCATGTACATGTATCTGGTCTAGAGAGTGGGCACAGGTTGACGTGGTATCACATTCAAACATGCAAATAATTGTTTTACAGGTAGCTGTTTTTTGGCATTGAACAAATAATGTACTATAGCCAAAACAGGCCATTCTTATTTGTCCACACACACACACACACACACACACACACACACACACACACACACACACACACACACACACACACACACACACACACACACACACACACACACACACACACACACACACACACACACACACACACACACACACACACACACACACACACACACACACAATTCCAGATGCTCTCCATTCCATTTGAACGGCGGAGCGCGGACAGCCATGCTAAATGACATGCAGTGACTTTGAGGCAGATAGACTGGGAGCACAGGCAGGCAGGCAGCGGCCCATCCATCCATTTCCATGGCAGCCCCGCCGCGCTGCAGATCTGCACGGATACAGCTTGATTCATGTCTGACCAATGAGTGCAGGGCCAACATCCTTGCATCATGCCAATTGACTGATGGAGCCGGCAGTGGTTCTCAAAACCAGTGGTTCTCAAAAGTGGGGTCCGGGGACCCCCAGGGGTCCTTGGGGATGGTTCCAGGGGGTCCCCAGCAAACTTAGTTAATGTATCATTTTAACCACTTTATCCATTTATATGTTGGCTATTCACAAATATAATGTATATCGAAAATGTTTGGAAGATCTTGAATAATTGCGATACATTTAGGACGGGAAACCCTTTTTGTGTTTTATCTTTCAAGATGGCAACACCATGTACACTATAGTAACATAATTTATTTGTAACATATAAATATTTGAAGTTTTTCAGAAAACTTAGGTCTAAACGTGTTAACATAAATCTCCTCTTCTGGGGATCCCTGGCAAAACCTTTTCAAATGGGTGTACACTACATTGGCCTGGTGGAGGCCTGGTGGTCGATGCCAAACTTTGCACACATTCCCTGGATGCCAACGATGAACCTCTGCCCCACATTTTCCAGAACGGCCTGTTATAGCGCCACCATGAGGCAGCTTTTCACATTTTTTACCTAAAACTGCACCGATCTGCGTGAAACGTTGCATGCACACTCCCTAGAGGCCAAGGACAAACCTTTGACCTGCATTTTCCGCATCTGCCTTTTATAGCGCCACCAGGAGGCCGACTTTTGTAAAACACATTTTTTGATATTACTCTTCCAGATTCTGTCCAAAAATCTCACAAATCGTTACACAGTATCTCTATGGTCATGTGCTCAAGTCGGATCTGTCCGATATTTCATATTCCATCCTAACTGGCTATAATTGGCTTTCACAGTTTGCAAGTTTTGAACAAAAGCCTCAAATCATGAACACAGCATGCAATTTACGTGAAATCTTTCACACATTTCCTTACTAGGCTGAGGAATATATCCCACCCTTTTCACATTGGCCTGTTATGGCGCCACCAACAAGTTGATTTTTGCAAAACACATTTTTGGAACAAAATGCCTCAAATCATCCAATTGCCATCAAAGGCAAACATGTTTATATTACTCCTAAACATTTTGCCAAACATCTCACACAGTCCTATCCTCCTGGTGGAGAGTACCTGTGCTCAGAAGGGCACTTTTTCTAGTCATCAATGTGGTTGTCCTTGACATGCCAATGTTTGAGAACCACCGCAGTAAAACTGTACTGTACTTAACCAATTAAACCCCATGCATATGTTGTTGAGCGTCCCTCCGTGTCTTTTCGGTCAACATGACCACCTGAGCAGCAATCAGCTGGGTTAAGTTGGAGAACTGAGTTTATCTGGGCAGGATAAATAACGAATCTACTCTTTATTTTGATGCCATCAGTCAGTAAATCTTCTACAAGATGTAAAACTGTTGCTGTAAAACAACAATTGATTACATTGGCAAAGCCAAAGAGTCTGGTAGTATCACTGACAAGCTATAGCCCCATAAATAAATGCACATGCATGTATACATATTTAACTGTATAGCATGGAACTTGTAACACAGCCCCATTTGCACCAAATACCCTTTTCTAGAACCCTTATATCAATGTTGCACTTTATCAGTGTCCCTGATTTATGGTTAAAATGACATTTTAAATACAGAGCCCCTTGGCATCAACACATCCGTACAATAGCACTGATAAAGAAAAAGAAATGCTGCAATATACAGCATTGATTTTTCCTCACATGGTCTGGGCCTCTACAGGAAGTTTATGGATTCTTCAAGGCTTTGGCAAAACCCTGCAATAGCTATTGATTAGTAATTTATCATATGGATCTATGATTCCAGAACTTCATATGGTATGCTTTGTTTGCCGCGAACAGGACAAATATATCATAATAGCTATTATGGTTTATATAGGACCACCTTTTTTTGAAAGAGGAGAGACTTTGATCAATTATGTGCAATTCTTCAACATAATATTCGTGGGAGGGCAGGAGAGACGGTGGAGGGACCACCCTGTAATCATGGAAAGATCACAGATTTCAGCCCCATAACATATTTCCAAAAAGCATAAAACAGTGTATGAATAAAACCCCAGCAGACGTGGTGCACACAGACGTACTTCACCCCTGAACACCTCTGCCCAGCTAAATGAGAGTTTGGAACCAAATGCACCCTTACGGGTCTGTGACTCTGAGAGTGTACAAATGGATTTGGTTCCATTTGTACACTCTCAGTTAAATTAACTTTGATTTTACAATATAAATTGGGGGTCTCACAGATAGAAATGCCATTAAATGGGGGGTCCGTAGACTAATGCATGTCAAACTAAACTGGGGGTCCTTGAAATTAAACGGGCTGAGAATCACTGATAGAGCCGTAGAAATCTTCTCCCTGGCATACATTTTCAAATGGGGGGTCCGCGGGCTAATGAGTGTCAATTTGGGGTTTTGGGAACCACTGCTCTAGGGGTTAAAATCCACAGTGGTGCAGCTGGCTTGCAGAGGTGGAAAGTAACTAAATACATTTACTTAAGTACTGTATGTACTTAAGTACAATTTTGGGGTATGTTTTTACTTTACTGGAGTATTTAAAATTTTCAGTACTTTTGCTACTACTCCACTACATCTCAGAGGAAAATCCATCCATCCATCCATCCATCCATCCATTCATCTTCAACCACGTATCCGTAGTCGGTTCGCGGGGGCTACAGCTCCACCAGATAGCTCCAGACTTCCCTCTCCAGAGAAACATTAGTGACTTCCTCCTGGGGGATCCCAAGACGTTCCAAGGACAGTGAGTTCATGTGTTTCCTCCAACTGCGTCTTGGTCTGCCCCGGGGTCTCCTCCCAGTGGGACGTGCCTCGAGGACCTCCCTATAGGGAGACGCCCGAGAGGCATCTTAACCAGATGCCCGAACCACCTAAGCTGGCTCCTTTCCAGGCAAAGAAGCAGCAACTCTACTCCAAGTCTCTCTCGTGTGACTTCTCACCCTATCTCTAAGGGAGTTGCCAGCCACCCGCCGAAGACCCCCAAGTTATTAGTGCAGCCGTACGGCGAAAACTAGAGTTCTCAACAAGCCCGAAAATTAAGGCGTAAGGCGCACGTGCAGCAAATGCATATGAATACTCAAATGTGCTTTACATGGGGGGCATGAGAAAACAAATAAAACTACTTTATTGGGGGAAACACTAAGATGAAGATATAAAATCAATAAAAGCACTGGAATGAGCTTGCTGGGGAGTTTTGGGGAGTGCATTTCACAGGGTTGTGGCACAGCACAGAATGGTGGAAAACCTGACTGTTTTGCTTCAGAGGACATGACATCCATAACCAATACCAACATTTTAGTTAATAGGCCATAGCCCATAACCATATAATTATGTGGTCGAGTGTGGGTTGGACGTGGGTCCAACTCCTACTTGGACTCAGACTAACATTAGCCCCATGTGGAACGCCTCCCTCCACTATAATGTAGCTCTACATAATGGAGGGAGAGGTTCCATGGGGCTGGACTGGCAGTAGCTGCTAGCTGCTTCAACATGTCTCGTATCGACCGGAAACTTGACGTGCTGTGGCGATATGCGGAATCACCGCAGCGCGTCAAGCCTCCGGTGTCCTCGGTGCAAATATCTGAGTCATTCCAAACGCAGTTATAGGTTAGTGTTTTGTAACAAGGGCACATTGGTATTATACAATCTACCTTTCTCGCAGCCTTGCTCTCTCTCTTAAATAAAACAAACCCAGGAGGGCCCATTTTTCTTCCTTCCTGCCTGATCCCCCCCCGCCATGGATTTGTGGGGGGGATTCTCCCACGCTATAAACTCCCAACTCATCATCACCTGTCTGTTTCTTCCTGTTTCTCTCAAGAGAGAGAGAGAGAGAGAGAGAAATAAGAAACTGGTCTATGAAAACAAGCCCAAAACAAGGACTAGGCTATACTTTAAACCTATAAAAAGCAAACAAAGTATGTTTGAACACAAATGTTTCATGGGGCTCCCTGGCATAAAAAATCTTCTGATGGTGGTGTGCAAACAAATAGCCTACATTAATTAATTTGGGGGTAATTGACACAAAAATGTTTGAGAACCACTAGTTTAAACACACACACCGCAAGCCCAAATGAGCAATACTTTACTTTAGAAACAAGCCACGTTTTCTGGCGCTGAAAATATCTCCCATGATTGCACGCACGCACGCACAGTATAATTCTCTTCCTCTCTCTCTCCCTTTTTTATAATTTCATCGATCGCTTGCATTCTCTTGTCAATTCTCATGCACTCTCTCTCTGTGTACATTTCTCTGCTCTAGCTCATTAACAGCTAATGTGGACACCTTTGCCTCTCTCTCTCTCTCCTTCTCGTTTTACACCACCCGCTGTTGCCTTTCTCTCGTTAGAGGTATACCCCAAACGACCTACCCACAAGTCATTCTGTCCTTAACATTCTCATACTTATAATAAGGGAACTTTAAGGGAACACACACACACGCACGCACGCGCACACACACACTCTTTTGAATCTCCACTTTCCGCCACCTCTCTCTCAAACCCTTATCATCCCGTTACCTCCCCTCATCTCTCTCTTTCTCACCGTCAGATTGTGTCGTTCGTTAAATTAATGAACTCTCCTCCCTTACAGAATCTACTCTCCTTTTTCTTCACTTCCCAATTCCCATTCTGTCTCTCGCATGGCCCTAATGATTCATCCCTCTCTCTCTCTCTCTCTCTCTCTCTCTCTCTCTCTCTCTCTCTCTCTCTCTCTCTCTCTCTCTCTCTCTCTCTCTCTCTCTCTCTCTCTCTCTCTCTCTCTCTCTCTCTCTCTCTCTCTCTCTCTCTCTCTCTCTCTCTCTCTCTCTCTCTCTCTCTCTCTCTCTCTCTCTCTCTCTCTCTCTCTCTCTCTCTCTCTCCCTCTCTCTCTGCGACTTCATTCTTTCCACCGGTTTCTGAGCTTTATTTAATACTTCATTGTACAACACTGTTACAGCTCTCTCTCTCTCTCTCTCTCTCTCTCTCTCTCTCTCTCGTCAGTGTCCCTCCTCATCAAGAACACCTGTGTGTCATTATCACAGTTGTAACCGAAATGCAGGAGTCTGAAAACAGTTTGAAAATCAGCCAACCATGATCACAATCTCATGACCGCCTATATCATACTGTGAGAGAGTATAGAGTGTGTGTGTGTGTGTGTGTGTGTGTGTGTGCGTGCGTGCGTGCGTGCGTGCGTGCGTGCGTGCGTGCGTGCGTGCGTTTATCACTGCGCAAAACCACATCAGCCAGAATATGTCTACACAGGACATGCTGTGTGACATTGCAGCTAAGAAAACTTTGCGTGCGTGCGTGCGTGCGTGCGTGCGTGCGTGCGTGCGTGCGTGCGTGCGTGCACACACACACACACACACACACACACACACACACACACACACACACTAAAGTCACATACAGAGGCAGGTGTACACTTTCATCTTCGCAACATGAACAAGACAAACACAACAATCATGCATGCACATGTGAACAAAAGTCATGCAGACATGCAATTTCCAAAATCAATGTACAATTCCATTAATTCACAGTCCTCCCCACACCCACACACCAGTCTATAGTAGCCCTGTAGGCCAGCTGCACACAATCAGTCCTGTGGCGTCAAGCTGCACTTAATGTGACACCGCAGCACTGATTGCCTACAGCTGCCCTACAGGGCACCACACCGGAGGGGTGCCATAGCTGAGTCAGTGAGTTGTACCACCAAGCGCAGTTTGACAACTCAGTATTGATTGCCTACACCTGGCCTACAGGGCAAGGCTCAGAGGATTTGTCTATTGGTAAAGAACCATTCTCTCCATCTCACAGATAAACTCCCTGCTCCCCCCACCCACACACCTGGTAAAGGGTATCTAATGAGGCGTGCTATAGTCGTCAGGTCTAATGGAACAGTCACGGTGTGTTATTCTTCCGCTGTCAGAAGGGCTACTGGAGCCTCTCTAGCTAGAGCAGACAGCCGACTCCGCTGTTTAAATGCCCCGTTTACATGGCACCCCTGGTGCCCAGAGGCTAGAGAGCCAGGGCCCGCAACAAGAGGTTGCGCTGGTTGGAGAAACCTCAACAAGAACAAGCGTCTCTGGACGGATGAACGGTGAATGACAATAATGAGGTGCCCCGGCCCGATGGGGCCAGATTACAGTGCTGTGTACACGGCTAACTTTTAGCGTGGAATGAACAACGGCCAAAAGTCAGCATGCGCGGCGAGTAACCGTCCTTCCCTCATTAAGTACCGCCACGGCACACTTGAGCAAAGCAGGTCAAGCGGCTCGGTGGCCACAGACAGAAGAGTGCATTCCTCTTCATTAGGCCCCAGATGTGAATACCTAACATGGTCACATTTTACTGAAAAGGTCGGGTCTATAATGCATTATAAGTAGTTATAATGTGCTGCACCGCTGAGCGTATAATGCATTATGACCAGCACTTATAATACTTAGTTGTCATGTAATTATAAACATTTATAACAAGTGTTAATATGAAGCATAATAAGTGCAGCATAATGCATTTTAAATGGGATTATAATGCATTATAGACCCGACCTTTCAATAAAGTGTGATCCAGAACATTCCTCTTCATCAATCCCCAGATGTGAAATGTGTTACCAAACATTGATCTTCATCATCCCCAGGTGTGACGGCTTTGTTACCGAATGGACGAAAAACCGAGCACTGGCAAAACACTCAGTAAACGATATGCTCTGTAATCAAGTCTCCTGCATGCCAAGTTCAGTCAGCTCACAAGCTGTTACATTACTGTATGTGTAGTGAAATACTCGCTATACGCTCATGTTCCCTGCAGGGAACAATTGAATTATAGGCTTTAGTCTCTCTGTCAGACGATCGGAGATCTATTGATTTCGCTTACTGATACTTTACAGTGCATCTGTTCACCTCCAAATTCAATGTAGTTAAAATTGCTAAAATGTGAAACAACTGCATTGCGGAATCAATGCAAAGTTCTTTAGGGCGGTTCTTCATACTGGGGTGCTGACAGGAATAGGTTCTTCATACTGGGGTGCTGACAGGAATAGGTTCTTCATACTGGGGTGCTGACAGGAATAGGATTGCATTTCAATGGAAAGTCAAATAAAGTCTCACGACTGAAAAAAATGTTTGTATGGCCAAGTCCTAAATGTGTTCCTGCTGTTCAACATACTGCCAACCAGGTGAAGAAATCACAGACTGACGCTTAACGTTTGCTTTATATGAAATGTACAAGACCATTAAAGATGGAATGCTATATTTTTTCCAGTTTTTCATGTGTTTATGAGGTGACAGTACTTTGGTGTGGTTGTTATGTGCAATGATGTCTTCCCTTTTTTAGGGTTTCTTCCTGGAGGCTGAAACCTTGACAGTCAAATATGCCAATTAAAAAAACAGTGATAGGCCTGGGCCGTGGCTCAGCGGTCCAGGCACCTTGGCTGGAAAGTCCAGTCTGGCAGTGTGCCGCGGGTTCGACTCCCGATTCCGACGGCCTTTACTGCATGTCACCCCCCCATCTCTCTCCCCATTTCCTGTCAGGCTACTGTCTGTCCCTCCATAAAAAATATAAAATAAAGGCGAAAGCCACAAAAGAAAAACAGTGATATACACAATATCATCCCCTCCCCCGCTTTATCATACAACAACAGCAACCAGGCAAACAGGCATACTTAATGAACTGGTGGGCTTGTCCACATAAAAACGAGATTTGAACAGATACTTTTTTGAAAAAAATATTCCTCCTTATATAAAAAATAATACCTGATGATCGATCATGTTTTAGGGTGGAAAGAAATCACGGCACTCCATCTTTAAGATTTGATTGAAGATGCTTCTGGGGCATCTTCAATCAGGGGCACGGTGGCACAGTTGGTAGTGCTGTCGTCTCACAGCTAGAAGGTCCTGGGTTCGATTCCCGCTCGGGGCGCTGTAGGCGTGTTTCCTCCTCCGCGTCATCAGTGCCCATACCCGAGGCGGAGTTGGCGAAAGGGCCTTTCTGTGTGGAGTTTGCATGTTCTCCCCGTGTCCCCTAGGGTAGGTACCCTCACAAAAACATGCAGTAATCCTGGTCTCTAAACAAACTGCCTCCCCCTGGCCAGCCGGGGGGCCTGATGGAGGGGAAAGGAACTGGTTTGAATAACGTGTTCCTTCCACGCGCTACGTCCAACCAGGGAAACTCCCCCCTGTCACGTGTACAAGGAGCAACTTGGACACTCAGGCAGGAAGGAAGCATGAGTTCAAGTCCGTTGCTCTCCCCATGTCCCCCATATATGGGGACTAGGTTGGCGGAGGGTGTGTAGAGAGCCCAGGATCACATTAGATAATTGGCACAGGGGTGGAAAAAATGGGTTACAAAATCAAGGGATAAAAATTTAGAGAAGATGCTTCTGAACATATTGACAAATGTTCTAATCTTAAAATAATGAGCGAAAATAGCCTTTCTGAAAGCTCTCAATGTGTGTTGATTGGCTATTTTCGCTGTGCAGCATGGTTCCATAGAAGACATTCTGGCTTCTACAAATTCCAAATGATTGAAATCCATCGTGGCGACTGAGAACTTTAACCCATGCATTTCAAAGCAGTAGGTGTAGGTGTGTTAGTGGCCATTCTCCAAGCTGTTCTAGCAACTACATACTGTAGATTTCATCTGTCACCAGATGTATCGGTCTGATACTCAACAGTATACATACATACGTATTGCATTTAGCTAGTTAAAGTGCTGTAGGATGGGTAGGTACCCTCACAAAAAACATGCAGTAATCCTGATCTCTATACTGCCTCCCCCTGGCCAGCTGAGGCGCCTGATGGAGGGGAAATGAACTGGTTGGAATAACGTATTCCTTCCACACTACGTCCAACCGTGGAAACTCCCCCCTGTCAGGTGAAAAGAAGCGGCTTGGACTCCTCATGCATTGAAGGAAACATGAGGTCAGTCCGTTGCTCTCCCCAGGTTGGCAGAGGGAGTGTAGCACCCAGGATTACACTCTAATGTAATCCTGGTCACTACACTCCCTCAAATGATTAGACAATTGACACTGGCTTACAAAAATCGTGGGATAAAAATTAAGAAAATAAATAAAAATAAAGTGCTGTAGGCTACTATTGTTAGCACAGTCTTATCGCAGAACATGCCATGAGAGGAGTGACAAATACCCCTCTTGAAAAACAAAAACATTAAAAGCCACCATAATGCACATCTGTCTGATTTGAAAGCTCCAGGAGTGTACTAGCAAACAATTCCCATTTTCAAATGGACAGATGTGTTGTTAAGAGAGTTAATGATGTTTGGCAGAACATAATAATTACAATGAAGTACCCAGCAGATACACTTTGAGAGTAAATTCAATAGCCCTCTCAGTAGCAGCAGCCTCTGCTGTCAGTGCAACCGTTTCCTCCGTAGTTAAATCCAACTGAACAGAGGCTTTTATTAATTCCCAAATGTTACAAGCTTCCACATCCATTTTGAAACTGCTCCCTAAAAATTGATTAGGCAGTATTTTACTCTCGGCAATGATTAGTCTTCCCAAGTGTTGCCGTTTTACAACTAAAATGCCTTTCGGATGGCCGACTTCAATATTACTGAATAATGAGTTGTACTTCTACAACTCTGCAATCATTCTCTGAGACCAGGGTTCAGTTGGCAGATGTCTCATTTACAAAATATGATACCCAGAAAAGCTGCTAGGGAAAATATCAGGAACAGCCAGAGATTTTAATGATGTACTGCAGCCTACTGTAATAATTCTGCCATTAAAGAAGGAAAAAAAAGAAAAAGAAAAAAACTACAACTAGGTTTTGAATATTGATCACTTTACTCAAAAACATTGTAAATGAGGCAGAATCTGCAGTAAGGATATACGACAATGACCTAAGATGAAGTTTCACTTCTTCTTAGCTTTGAAGTTCTGCAATAAACACAATAGCAATAGTAAGATAACGCAAGTTAAAACCAATGAAAAAACCAATGCAAAATAATATGTTGGCAATGGTAAGACCTTATTTTAAGATCTTATTTTGCACACACACACACACACACGCACACACACACACGCACACACGCAGGTACTAGATCAAATATATGAATATATTATTTCTTATTGCTGTATTGCACTCCACATTGAGAACACTTTTCACATTCTTCAAGGTTCTTGTTATTCCCCGTTCACCTTCAAAGATAAACAAAGTGGGGTTTAAATAACTTGGTGCATTAAGTCAGTGTCGTGTGAATTTCTAACAAGAGGCGATCACACAAGAACAGCAAACAGGACAACCGTGATCTCCTTACAAACAAAACGCCTGAATGAATGTTTGGCAGGGAAATTAATTTGGGCTGTGATTGCCTTAAGGGGCAGAGCATGTCACTTAAATGCAATTCATTGAGGTAGGGGAAATAGCCAATAAGGAGTTTTTGCACAAAAAAAACACCTGGACCTCTTTGGTGGGGACGTAACGACTACAAAAAAAGGTAAGAAATCTTTCTAGCATGGAATTCTCCTTTAAGACTAATAAATACTGCATGTTGTAATGCGAAAAGAATTATGCAATTTCAAAAAAAAAAAAAAAAGTGAATGATGTGACTTTTGGTGG
The DNA here is from genome assembly GCF_951216825.1 of Electrona antarctica. Taxonomy (NCBI): domain Eukaryota; kingdom Metazoa; phylum Chordata; class Actinopteri; order Myctophiformes; family Myctophidae; genus Electrona; species Electrona antarctica. Next base: position 24,268,354 of record NC_136796.1, on the reverse strand, counting down.
GGGCTGCTCATTAGTCCAACGCAGCCAATTATTCTAATGTCTCAATAACAACAGGGCTAGGGAGGGTAAGGCTTAGTTACTGTATATCTCAACAATATTATCAACTTCTGAAATCCGGTCCATGCTTAGTTCAACGGATAGAGCAAGGCATTACCAATGCAGCAACATACATCCCAACATAGTTATGCACCAGTAAGACGTGAGAAGCGAAAGGTCGCGTGCACGCATCCGCCTCGATGGCAGACTGCTGGGCGAGCGCTGGCGCTTTGGCATGGAGGGTCAGATCAACATGGAATGAATTCTGTACTGGCCATATAAGGAGCATGTCTTGAGTGTACAGGGTTTGATGAGGTCAGATCAACATATGGAATGTCAGAACAGGTCAGCTCTAAATATGGAGATCTAAGGGTGGTATAACGGGGACATTCTGAGTGTACAGGGTTTGATGAGGGCCGGGCCTTACATTTCGGTCCTGTTGAGAACTCTAGTTTTTGCCGGCTGCCGGGCAAGGCTGCAGTAATAACTGGGGCAGGCCCGTCTAGAGTTTGAATGGACAGGTATCAGTCAAAAGGGAGACATAGAAGAGGAAGGATGGATGAGGAAGGATCAACATATGGAATGTCAGAACAGGTTCTGACATATATCCATATATGGAGATCTAAGGGTTTGAGGTCAGATGTGGAGTTGCTGGCCAATACTGATGACACCAGGGATCTCCATATATGGGCTTAATTGCGACAGCATTTACTATGACATCAGATGTCACAGTGATGTCACGAGACCTGGGCACCATATATGGGGGCTTTCCCATGTATGGGGATTTTGAGTGATACACTGACTGACTGACGGGAATTGCACGTCTTCATAGTAAATGGGACCTTGGAATTATTTTGCATTAACCACTTGAAACCTAGCATCCCTATTCTGTGGGGAACATTATTAACCAAAAATAGCAGATCAACAAACCCACAATGAGTCTATGATGCGCTGTGAGCTTGTAGATCGGCTATTTTCGGCGAAGAGGTTTGGTATAGAGGGGAAGAGCTCTTCTTCCACCCTATACCAAACCTCTTCGCCGAAAATAGCCAAGTATCTAGAGTTGAAGGTTTAAGTGGTTAAATGTATGAAATAAACATAAAACATTCATTTACACAACACTGATAATCTGTGAAGCCATCTATGAAATCGATGACATTTGTAAATCTGCAACACAATATTGCATACGACGTAGTGTGTGTCCCTGCTTGATCTCTCTCAGCTACGGGGTCCTTGGCCTGAAAAACGTTGAAGACACCTGGCTTCGACTGCTGGGGGACTTACCATGGCTCGCATAGCTCTTCTCTCCTCCTCTCCCTCTCCATCTGTATGCATTCATGTCCCACTAATGCATGTCACTAACTTGACAGGGGGCTTGGTAGTTTTTGTGCTTTGTCATCTCGCGGGCTCCCCTCTCTGCGGATCGAAGGCCTTCACGGAGTATGGCTGCAGGCTGTTTCTACAGCTGTTGTTATTGTTGTTGCTGTGCATCGTTGTGCGTCTCCCCCTCTCCCGTTCGTTTCTTTCCCTCTTTTCTCTCTCGGTGTCTCTCCTCCAATCAACCGGTCGAGGCAGATGGCCGGGGAGTTTTTCCTTGCCACTGTCGCCAACCGCCTGCTCACGGGGGCATGTGGGGTCGTTCTCTGCCTGCTCTATGTAAAGTGTCTTGCAATGACTTGTTATGATTTAGCACTATGATTAAAATTGATTGAATTGACACTAATAGATCCCAACGTCGACCCTCGACAGAACTTGACAAGTAATAATCGTTCTAGGAGAAGGAGGAAATAATTGTGCTATAATATACCTCTGCTGGAGTACCACATAAACCTCTGCTGGAGTATCACAACATGCTTTCTATCAAAACATCATGCTATGAATAGATTCATGTTTGCTTTTATGTCAAGGTACATTTGTTCTCTGATTAAGGCTCTGCAGTCCTCAACAATCATATGCGTGTCTTAAAATGGAAACCATTGCAAATATGGTTCGTATCCCCTGACAGTGCAATTGTTAATATTTGATTATGTTGCTTAAATAACTCGGAAATGGATCACTAATAGCAACTACAAGGGGAAAAAAAGTATTCGTCAAGCAGCTTCAGTACCAAGTGGTCTTCGGAGCTGGATAGAAATCACGGTGAGTGAACACATCTTGCTTGTGTGTGTGTGTGTGTGTGTGTGTGTGTGTGTGTGTGTGTGTGTGTGTGTGTGTGTGTGTGTGTGTCAGGGCCGATGGCGACGGTGGGTGTGAAGCGCTGTGTCAGGCCAGATGACACATTAGTGCATGTTTGTGCTTCAGAGAGCTCTGTGAACACAGGACACACAGAGGAAGTGTCATTGACACCACAGCCAGGCACACACAGCTCACACATCTCGCCTCAGGGCCAAGTGATGTCCTTCCAGGGGCCATAGCCAGGTCAAAGTGAAGAGCCATGATGAAAACAAACTCCTATTCGATAGTATATATTAAAATCACACCCGTGTGAACTGAGTGGTGCAGTGACGTCACACACTAACCATAGCAACCATGCTCACCTGTGCGTGGGGCCACGTACAGGTACCACGTACAGGTACACGGGTACAGACAAAGCTGGTTGTTGGAGTGGTTTGCACCACTCAAAAACTAGGGATATCCCGATCACGTTTTTTTTCTCCCGATCCGATTCCGATCATTTGATTTTAAGTATCTTCCCGATCCGATCTTTATCTTTTTATAGAACACGTTTATGCCATATCACAATAGTACAATATCTAAAATCACAGACAATATCCAGTCTAATATAATATGGATATAATATTGAGGGATGAGGGATATCCCGATCACTTTTTTTGCTCCCGATCCGATTCTGAACATTTGAAAATGACGTGATCGGCCCTGATTTCCGATCACGTAATCTTATCGGGACAACACTAATTAAACCCATTGAGACCTGAGGCTGGTTCTACAAAATGCCTTCTAAAGTAGTTCCCAGGCTTTTTCGTCATTCAAAATTATTACAAACAATTCAAACACTCGAGATTTTTCAAAAATGTTCAAAAATAGTGGATTTACAAGTGCGCACGCATGCGCGCACACACACACACACACACACACACACACACACACACACACACACACACACACACACACACACACACACACACACACACACACACACACACACACACACACACACACACACACACACACACACACACACACACACACACACATTAGAATTCTGCCACGAGGCTTGATGGCCCGGGTATCGGAGGAGGCCCGAGGCTTTCTTCACCCTCCCAATGACTGATTGTGGGGGTTAGCAGAGATGGAGTACTTGTAGAGAGGCTGGGGAATTGGGAATTGGCTATACTAAATTGGGACTAGAAGGGGAGAAAATGTTTTTCTTTTATCTTGAAGGGGCATGTTTTGCACTAACAGTCTTTTCATTATGTCTGCCCACGATCTCTGTGATTTATACAGTACGTTTGTTTACCTCAGTCACTGATACTAAAATCTGATATTTTATTTTTTATTTTTTCTATGAACCTGTGACCACCCATACTGTTATAAAAAGGAAATAAAAAGATTTTGAAAAGAAAGAATTCTGCCACGAGATCCTCCAAAGGCCAAATTAACTTTTGTTTGTTTGAAACTTTGAACCAAGCTGACTAAACCATCTTTGTTTTCAGGTTCCTGTATATATTTTCATCCCTGTGAATAATGCTTTAAGGGTACAAGTAGCAGTGATGACTAAGCCTGTTTAGCCCTAGAGCCTGAAATCAGGCTAATGATGTGGAACGCCGGTCTACTCTTTGGTGTGTGAGGTGCTTGAAAAGCTGATCTGACAGCTGGTAGAATAGATTGACAGTTTCAGAGTGTAGCAGTGAGTCAGCTAAGGTCTGGCCGCGGGGACATGGAACAGATCTGCTCTGAAGTGAAGCGAGGTTTTTCACTGGAAAATGTCCGCCGAGTGAAAAACTGTTTGGGACTCTAATGGTGGCTGTCAACATTTTAGTCCGTTAAAACCGGGAAAGCATCTGTATCATTTTAGATTTGAACCACTTTAACCATATTTTATACTTTGGCTATTCAAAAAAATCAAAAATAACCCTAACATTTTGGAGGTCCTTGACATGAAAAAGTTTGAGCACCACTCTGATATAGCAATTACGTTTTTCTGAAAAGATTTGTAGAATCAGCCTCAGGTCTTAATGGGTAAGGTGACCCTCTTAGAATGAGAGAGCAGGATCTTTGCTCGGTGTCTTGCTCAAGGACGCTTTGAATGTTGGCATTATAGTATGTCATTGCAGGCAGTGAACCCCTTGGTATTTAGGTACAACTACTAACCGCTAAGCTATTATAGTATAGCACCTCTCTGATATGAATTTGGAGAATAATGAATGGCATTTTTATAGCGCTTTTCCAAGTGCTCAAAGCGCTTTACAATGGTTCATTCATTCATACATTGGGAGGTGAAGCGGCGAACAGTCGACGCCAGCATCCTCACTTCCCACATTCACACACCAATGGTGGCAAGCTCACACTGAGCAACTCATTGGAGGCAATGTAGGGTTCAGTGTCTTGCCCAAGTACAGCCGGGATTCGAACCACCGACCCACAGATCATTGGATGATCTGCTCTACCTCCTGAGCCACAGCCGCCCGAGAAACACAGTACTAAAAAACTAATATGTCACAGCAGAATTTCTATTTCCTTATGAACAACAGGGCCTCGAGCTTTGTTAAATCATTGACTTTTTAAGTATGTCTGAAAGTCAAATATTTATAATCCATGGACCACCAGGTACGTACAAATTCATCATTATTAGCAAGTTTACGATTGTCTTGAGGGACAGAACGGAAGAGGTCAATGATGTGGAACTAAGCTTAAAACCCTGCCACCAGTGACCTATTTTAGCAAACAACAACTGAAGCAAACAATGCAACATACCAGGAACAAACTGATTGCAGCCTCAATTAAATAAACACGTTTGTGCCCTTTATGCTGTCTGCTGCACACCTGGATCTCATTCTGACCACGGATGGGTGTCTGGCCGAGATAATCATACAGCTTCTTTTTCCCCTCCACACAGACGAAAATTTGAATCGGGGCAATGTGGTCAGCAAAAATGTGTATTTTAATCCGAGCCTCTGTAAATGAATCTCTGAGGACAAAAAAAAACACCAGTACTACTAATGAAATGCCCGCAAGCTGGGGTGACACAGCCAAAGCCAGGGCACACTGGCTAATACAACAGCCTCAAGCTTAAAACGGGCATAAGTAGGAACACCCTGCAGAGCGAACACATAATGTTTACAACTTCAATTCAAATTCACATGTACGTATGGCGCACCCGGCACGCAAATAAACACAAGCGTCTTAAAAATTCATGACATGCTTGTTTATTCTTTTTTTTGCTCCATCTCTTGTTCCCGCATCTGTATTCATCTCCTCTGACTGCTCCCAAAGAAGCAGTTCTTCATGAACCCGTTTGTCAAAAGGGCTTCATGAATAAATTTCAATAGACTTGACTTTTATTTTAAAAACCTGCCGGCTCGCTGACTCAGCCTTTCCACCACCAGCAACGGAACACACTAAAGGCCTCCGGAAACGCTCTCACATTTCAGAGTTCTTTCCTCGATAATGAGTTGGTCGTTCGTACGACCTATGGGATCGGCTCGTAACAGCGCAAAGTTTTATTTTTCCTTGCTATTTTCCTCGATATAAGGGAGGTGCTCCAACATGGCAGAGTGCAAAGTATGTTTCTTCTAGCACTCCAAGTAAACTTGTGCTCACGACACCATGACCATACTCTGCACCATGGGCGACCGGGCCTTCTTCTCTACTGCCCCACACACGTGTGGAACGCCCTACCCGAACACCTGAGAGCACCACAGTGAAAACCTACAATTGTCTTAATTTTCTTGGGCCTTTCTTTTCTTCTCTTCTCTATGCCCTGATTTTAGCTAGTTTTTAAGTCAACCCTTTAAATGTGATCAAAAAATTACATTCAGATGCTCTTCAGGCATCGGTAGAAAAAAAACTAAATCCAAGGCAGTCTGACACAATCTGTCAACAAGGCTTTAGTTAAGCATGGCGGACAGGAGCCAATGCGCATCAAGTGAAACAATTCTTCAATGTCAACAGCGAAGCAATTGAGGCACGAGGTCAAGGATAGAACATAATTTCAATAGGCTAAATATCATTCACGGTATTTAACTCACAAGGTCAGTCGAAGAGAAAAGCATAGCCCAGAACAACGTTGTTGTTTAACGTTGTGTAAAGGAAGGGTTCCCAAACATTTTTAGGCCGTGATGCCACAATTTAGGCATTTAGTTTGACTCTGTTCCAAAGAAAATGTTGTGAAGCAGAACTACGTACTGCTTCAAAGTCCCACTGAAAGTGCTGTTGTGTAGAAGTGGGTAGTGTATTTTTCTTAGTGGCATTTATGGCGCAGTTCTTTGTTGCTAGGAGATCACAACTCTAGCATTCAATGTCCTTTATAGCCTTTACAACAGAAGTAGTTAACGTTTTCCTTTATACCATTTCCCATGACTAAGGCTGGACAATGAGCTTTGTTGTGCTATCTGTTTAATCTGCTTTTAACTCTTTCAGCAGGAGGAGTGCATGCCACCACAAGTCAGACAATGGCCATATGCTCCAACCGTGAATGGAAAGTTTCCATTCATTTCAGGTGGCTAGAAGACTACTGGGTCCTTTTCTCTGACAACGCCCACATTGCTCTCACATTTCAGTTTCTGTCCACTGCGTTCAATTAATTGTACTATTTCCTCCTTTTTCGTTCTTGCTGTCACCACCTCTGTCTCTCTCTTCTTTCCATTTGGCTAACTTGCTGTCATTCCCTTTCTCTCTCTCTCTCTCTCTCTCTCTCTCTCTCTCTCTCTCCTCTCTTTCCTCTCTCTCCTCTCTCTCTCTCTCCTCTCTTTCCTCTCTCTCTCTCTCTCTGACTAACTCGCTCTCATCTCCTCTCTCACAGTCTCGGCCCCCCTGGGTCCTCCTGCTGTGGTCAGGTACCCAAGGGGGTCACGCAAATGTCACAGCTCTCAGAGTCCTTTGTGTTGCAGTGATACTGCTCAACCAGTCCATGCTTTCCCCTCAAAGCCAATGCAACCTGAACCTACTTAGTAGGCTACTCCAGCAGAATGGGGAGTCAGACATACAGGTTTTCCCAGACAGTAATAGCATCAATTGGAAACGCAGCAGCAAATCTTGCCCATGGTAATGTGGCGCCCAACCGCTGGGTGCCATCATTACCTCACAGCCAGTGGTGGAAAAAGTATTCACATTTTTTACTCAAGTAAAAGTATCAATACTGCAATATAGAAATACTCTGCTACAAGTAAAGGTTAGGAATTCAAAAATGCACTTGAGGTAAGGTGCAAAATTATTACCATGATCAAAGAGTACTTGAAGTACAAAAAGTACTCATTGTGCAGAATGTCCCGTTTCAAGTTTTCAAATGTATAATAATCTTTTGAAAATAGCAGATCGTCTATTTTCAAATGGCCGAAATGTATACGAAGTGGTTCATGTATGTTTTGTAATATTAATCAAAATCGAACTAGTAACTAATGTAGTGGAGTAGAAATTGGAAATACTCAAGTACTAATACCTCAAAATTGTACTTAAGTACAGTACTTAAAGGGACATTTCACCACTGGAAGAAACTGCAGTCACAATGTTAATAGTATTTGTAGTAGCCTATAGATAACAGTAGCACAATTAGACATTTGCACCCTATGGCCAGAAAAATAATGAAGTCTGTGTGTTTGACTAGGTTTGGCTGGATTGCTGAATTCCTACAATGCCCGTAATGCTTTAGTGCACTTCCCCCTCCTTGTGGAGAGGGGGGTGGCTGCATGGAGGTGTGACTTTGTAGTCCAGGAAGGAAGTGAGACCACATTTTCATGATAGGTTTTTGGTCATGAACATGGCGTCATGACTAAAATATATTTAAAAAAAAAACATATTACACACATAAAAATCCCTATGAAAGTGTTTATTGTGTCCTAAACATCATTAAAATAAGCTCTGGTTGCAAAAGGGATGAAGTGGTCTTTTAAGTAAATGTACTTCTTACTTCACCTCCCTCCGTTCCTCACTCTCTCCACACCCAGAACGCCGCCTCTGCTCTGCCGTGACACACCAATTAACCGTCATCCCAAGCACAGAAGACTGGCAGCCGTTTCACATCTGCACGTCGTCTAGTCTAGTGTGTCCCATTCACACTGAGCACACTACACTAACGCCTTCAGCAGTGTTCAGCGGACGATGTTCAACACAGCTTTTGATCGGTCTCAGAGACGGTTAACAGCAACAATGAATACAGCGAACATGCTACGAGATTAAAACTGCGACACGGTAAAATCCTGAGTGTTAATTTAACCCAGAGTGTACAATTGGGTGCCATTTTGTAACACAGGCAGAGTTAAACAAACACCAGGGATTTTGCCGTACGGCAAATCCTATCATGGCACACATGCAAGTTGGACAAGAGCTTATTTACAAAGACGTCTACCTCCCTCTCTCCGTCCACTCTCTCCTATCTTCCCGCATCCCTCTACTTCTCGGCAGTACCTTTTTAACTCTCCCCTACCTCTGTCCCTTGTTTCTTACTCTTCCCTCATTTGTCCTGCTTCCCTTCTCTTCTCGTCAATAAACAAGCACAAAGTATGCCGAGTGGAGGAGAGAGAGAGCGAGGGGAATCTAGGCCAAAACCTAACCTAACCTAACCTGGATGGGAAGGAAGAGGGGGATATAGACAGAGAAAGAGGAGGACAAGGGAGCTTAGGAACATGACTGATAAAGACGAGTGTGGTTTAGAGAAAACAAGCT
>NC_136796.1:24213637-24259277 GCF_951216825.1 Electrona antarctica | reverse complement strand
CAGTGTAAAATACGTTGGTTGCTCTCTGCCTGGATACTAGCGATGATGATGAATTAATGGAACACTCACTAACTGCTGCACTACAAGCCAGCACACGCATGCGCGCGCAGCCACTCACAATCACTGACACAACAGAGACTTGATTAGGGAGAGTAGAGGAGCGTTGTCAAAGAAGACTGAAACGCCACGAACAGTCCAACAGAGAAAGATTGGATGAACACAGCACTCTTCACATGATCCGGAATGCATCCCTCTAGCAATAAAGCTGTCTGGTTTGAGAGACTTAAGGAAACGTCATGATCATCACCATCACACACACTGCTGCTCATGGCAGTATATTAATCTCAGCTGTGCGTGTTTCTTTTAAAGTAGTTTTGCACCCTGAATGCACAGTAAAGTGAAACAGTAAAGTGTTCGGTGTTTGTAAACAAGAAACCCGTCTATACTGTTACTGTTATGGAGAGGGAGAGAAATAAAAACAGGGTGAGGGTAAGGCACTGGCAAGAGGGATGAGACAGACGACAGGTCATGATGGACGGAAGAGAAAACGAAAAGTGGAAAAAGTAGAGTCAGGCAGACGATGCCTCAGTTGGCTGTGTGTGTGTGTGTGTGTGTGTGTGTGTGTGTGTGTGTGTGTGTGTGTGTGTGTGTGTGTGTGTGTGTGTGTGTGTGTGTGTGGCGCACACACACACACACACACAATCATGGGATATATTTTCAGCGCCAGAAAACGTGGCTGGTGGACGCATGCCCAGAACCCCATCCCTGTATGGGCACACACACACCAACAATTTGGCCCTCTTCAGTGCAGTACGACACATCCCCCTCCTTCGCACGCACGCACGCATGCGCGCGCGCGTGCGCGTGTGTGTGTGTGCGTCACACACACACACACACACACACACACACACACACACACACACACACACACACACACACACACACACCTGTATTATTGCATGTACCATTGAAATATTTGCAATCCTGTTAAGGTAATAAAAGAGGTATTGGAGAAAAGGAAAAAAGCTACAAGAAAAAACGTATAAACGACTGCCTCTGAAGCCTGTTAAACATTAATAAAACGAGAAAAAGAAAACCAATGTATAGTTGAATGACGAAAAATAACGCTGGCCTGAAGCCTAAACGAGGTTCACCACGCGCTGGATGTTTTTATCCAAAGAGCCCTGCACTGTGAGTGACTGAGTGGTTATTACTTTTCAGCATGGGTGGGCCCCAGTGGGAATGGAGCCACTATAGCAACCCTGGTGCTGTTAGAATGGAGAGACCCCTGTCTGTGGAGAAGTTAGTGCCGTGCTCTACCTATTGAGCCTTAACCCAAGACACTTCAACAGGGTATCCGGGACGCAGTGTTACAAAAGGGGGGGTGGGGGCGGTGCAAATCTTTGCATGATGAGGAACTGTTTTTTACATTAACCACCTAGCGTCCGTATTCTGAGGGGAACATTAGCAGATCTACAAGCCGACTATTTCCGGTTTTCCCCTTTAACACAATCAGTGCCGGGATTTTCTTCAAAATAAAGGCGCTAGAGTGCCAGAAGATATGGGAGATTTTACTCTGAAAAGCCCCGCCTTCCGTTCCCCCCCAAAAAACGGGAGGCATAATGTTGCTTGCTTACCTCGCGATGATTACGCTATAGTCTCTCTAGAAGCATTAATATTCTAAACGAGAGGCTTGTTGAAGTCAGAAATGTATTTTGGTCAAAACCATGGAGAGCTCCCTAGATTAGGAGATACGAGGCATTCTTTCTGAGCCATAAACCAAGGAAGATTAGAGAAGGAAGCGACATGGTCATGTGACAGTGCTGCGCCATGACACTTTCATGGGAGCCAAATCTCGCACCGGAAGTTACATGAATACAAAGCAGTGAATGGAGCAAGCTGGACCAGCTCATAACAAACATTATTTATGAACCATTGAGACCTGTGTCATATAATCGGTTCAGGCATATAAAAGAAGACATATCACAGGTTGTTTTCTAATCACTTGCTTTTCGATGTGCACAGAGTGCACAGTACATAATTGTATTTGAGGATTTAAACAGCAGCAGGTATCGTTTCTGTTCCGGGGGTATCGCGAGATTTGGCTGCCAGACAGGAAACGGTGGACAGTCTTGTGATACAGGTCAGCTGTCAGAGAGGGAAGATGGCGGTGCGGACCGGCAGTCATGCAGGTGCTGCTGGAGCACACACAAACCACGCCAAACCTTTAAAACCTTTCAACAAGTCTGCCTCTCTAAAACAACCCGGTTTGTGTTTCAACCATATACACAAAACCAATATACTGCAGCGTCAGACCACTACTGACGTTGCTCAAAAAGTGTTTGTTTTATGTTACGTGGCTGTGTTAGTCCTACTGTCTGTGCGTTGCTGTTACAACCAGACCGGTCAACGAGATGCCATTCTCAACACATGGAGCCAATACACAACCTACGATACGTTGCTAAACAAAGGCCACGCTATCCCACTAACAACGGGCATCAAAAGCTCGACAGGGAGAAAGGAGGTCTAACCGACCTTCCCGTGTGATCCTCTACTACATCATGACAACTATCCTGTTGGCTGGTGACATCCAGCCGAACCCAGGACCTCACCTGATCGACGGCGGCGGACCGCTCCCCCCCCTCGGCACAACGGATGCCCAACCCATTCCCACCGGGTCGGTGTCGGGAGTGGTGAGTGCTGCTGGCGGACGGATGGCGTGCTGTGGAAGTCACCAACAGAAGCGGGGAGCCAGCAGCAGTGGAAGTGGTGCTTTGGCCGACATATCCGTGATCACCACACCAGGAATTAATGCTCTTGACGTGGGGCAATCTTCACAGCGGGAGGCGCCGAGTGCGCGTTCGTTTCCACCTGTACCTGTGGTTGCTGTGATGGTGTGCGACGGGGGACGCTCGTCGTATTCACAGACAGCCATGGCGGCTCCTGGCGTGGCGAAGTCATCGCAGCGGGATGAGCTGGGCGTGCGGGCGGCCGCTCCACCTGTGTCTGCGGCGGCAGATGCGGGTGGCGATGTCCGCTTGTATCGACAGACAGCCGGCGGCGGTGGTGTGAATCAATCTACCACCGGGACATCTTCATTGCTCCCCATCAAACAAAAACGAAATGGTCTAAATCCAGCGATCAAGAAATACCGTAAGACAAACATTTTCAACACTCTTAATCATGCAAAAATCGTCTGGGACCCACAGTCTAAACCAACTGGACTGCTGGGCGGGCATCTGAATATCCGCAGCGCTATTGCAAAGCAAACACAATTGGAACACTTATTATCGGATTCCAACCTGGACTTCCTAGGCCTGTCTGAAACATGGTTACATCAAAATTCATCTGTGGCAGCTATTAATTTTCCGGGGTATAATCTGTTTAGGAGGGATAGAATAGGAGGGAAAGTGGGGGGGGGGAGTTTTAATATATGTAAAAAGCACACTCAAATGTAGTCCCATTGATTGGCCACAAATAGATTTAGAATGCATTGGGCTGAATATTACACTGTCTCCAGAAATGTCTTTTATTGTTATTTGTTTATATAGACCACCCTCAGCAAACAGTTCATTTTATGAGCATTTAGACACAATGCTTAAGGAATGTGACAACAGAAAGGAGATTCTACTTTTTGGTGACTTTAATTCTAATTGGGCGGATAAATCAAATAGGAAAAAACTTAAACAGATAACAGACAAGTTCAATCTCACCCAGTTGGTGAAAGGTCCTACTAGAATAACTAACTCCTCACAGACACAAATTGATTAATATTCACAAATAGACCTGAGAGAATAACAAAATCATATAATTTGATAACTGGTTTGTCTGACCATAATATAACTTTACTGGTGAGGAAACTCACCAGTAAACGGTTTAATAATAGAACAAAACCTAAATCCTTTCACCAGATAATTCCAAAAAACGAAAATCTTGATAGAGCTCTAAAACAAACAGATTGGTCCAACCTCATATGTAGTCAAGATGTAGAGAGTTCTAGTAATAATTTTGTGACAACCATAAATGGAGTAGTGTCACCATTCATAAGGAATGTGAAATCTAGACATAGGAAAAAGAACACCCTGCCATGGCTCAATGGCGCCCTCTGGCAACAGATGAGAGAGCGAGATTTTGCATTGAAGAAGTCACTCAGATCAGGTCTCAGTAGTGATAGGCAGATCTTCACAAGCCTTAGGAACAAAGTAGTCAGGAATTTAAGGAAAGCAAAAGCTGACTTCTTTATTAAAGTAATAGAAGATGCTAGGGGAAATGGCAAATTGATCTGGGAAAACCTTAACAAATTAACTGGGAGAAATAAGGACCAGAAAATAAAGGAATTTGAACTTAAATTGAATGGAACCTTAACCCTGGATCACGATGTGATAGCAAACAACTTTAATAGTTTCTTTATAAACTCAGTTGTAGAGCTTGCCCAAAGCTTCTCCACTAGAAGCTGGACAAGTACTCCCATTAATGAAGACAAGCCCATTCTCAGGTTAGGAGAAATCACCGAATCTGCAGTGGTGGAGATTATGAGCTCCTTAAGAGATTCAAAAGCAAAGGATGCTTATAATATGGACACAACATTTCTAAAAACACACAAGGACGCACTAGTCTGCCCCATTGTCCACTTGATAAATCTATCAATTAATCAATGCATTTTTCCAAGTGCCTGGAAAAAAGCCATTGTAACACCCATTTTTAAGGCTGGGGACCAAACAAATGTGGCTAACTATAGACCAATCAGCATCCTACCTGTTGTGTCCAAAGTGGCTGAGAAATGGGTGGCCCAACAACTAACCGCTCATTTGAACTCGGACCACAATCCTCTGAACCGACTGCAGTTCGGTTTCCGCTCCAATCACTCAACAGAAACAGCTAACTGTTACTTTTTGGAAAATGTAAAGTCAAAGTTAGATGCAGGTGGCATAGTGGGCTCCGTATTTCTGGACCTTAAAAAGGCCTTTGATACGGTGAACCATCAGGTACTTTTGTCAAAGCTCTCTTTATTTAACTTTTCTACTGAAGCAGTCAAATGGATGAGTTCCTATTTAACAGACAGGAACCAAAGTGTCCGTATTGGTAACACTCAGTCATCTTATCTCAACTGCAACATTGGAGTTCCTCAGGGATCAATACTGGGACCGATCTTGTTTAGTTTATATATAAATGATCTGCCTTCTGTTTGTCCAACTGTCTCCATACAGATGTACGCTGATGACACAGTTCTTTATATACATGCTAAAAATAAACAACTAGCAGCAGACAAATTAACTGCAGCCATGGTCCATGTATCTGACTGGCTGAGGAACTCATGTTTGCATCGGAACACAAAAAAAACTGTTGGTATGTTCTTCTCACGTAACTCCACTGACCCTGACATTGATATTCTTATCGAGGGTAACAGCATTCAGGTAGTATCAGAATTTAAATATCTTGGAATCACACTAGACTCAAACTTGACATTCAAAAAACAGATTAAAAATGTAGCCAATAAAATCAAATTCAATCTATCTAACTTCAGACACATAAGACTGTACAGGTGCCTCTAGAGGGCACTGTGGGACTGTGGGGGTTTTGGGAGACAGAATGAGAATGACTTGTTCAGATGACGTTTGTCAATAAAGTTGTATGTGATCCTGACGTGGTTGTCTCTATACATGATCACAAGAATAGAGTAACTACACATGGTGACAGAAGTGATATACTCACGGCAGATAAGAGTCTAAAGCCAGTGATGACCAGTTCAACCACTCGGGAAAAGTTTGGTGAATGAAGGTGAATATCACGAAGCTAAAAAGACGAGAGGCTAACAGTTAGCACGGAGGCTACGTCTACTCTACAGAGTCAACACTGTAAACATGGAGCAGGCGTTTGCTGTCACGCCACCGGGACCATTCGATTTCGAACCTAGCTCATGGCCCGCCTGGATCAGAAGATTTGAACGCTTCAGGATGGTCTCAGGACTGGTGGCAAAAGAAGGAGAATACCAGGTAAACTCTCTAATCTACACAATGGGAGACAAGGCGGACGACATATTGAGCTCACTGCGTCTGACTGCAGATGAGTTGAAAGACTATAAAAAAGTGAAAGAAGCTTTCGATGTGCACTTTGTTGGAGTACATAATGTCATATTTGAACGTGCAAAGTTTAACAGAAGATGCCAGGAAGCAGGAGAGACTGCAGAGCAGTTTATCACTGATGTGCATAAGTTGGCGGAGCATTGCAAATATGAGGAATTACATGACCCGAAATCCGAAATGATCCGAGATAGGATTGTTGTTGGCATATGTGATGCTAGACTGTCAGAGAGGTTACAGTTGGACTCCAAACTGAATCTAGCCTCATGCATTGCACAAGTCAGACAGCATGAAGAAGTAAAAAAACAACAAGCTGTTTTACGACCAGAGCAAGAGGATTCCCCTGCCCACATGGATGCGGTGGGTTATCAAAAATCCAAGAAAAACTTTGTGAAGCAGAGAACAAATCAGCGGTATGCTCAGGCCACACATCAGTTTTCCCCGAATACAGCCATGCCCTGTGGAAAGTGTGGCAGGACCCCAAATCACTCATGGAGTGAATGCCCAGCGAAAGATGTTGAATGCAGGAAGTGCCACAAAAAGGGACACTTTGCTGTTGTCTGCAGGTCAGCTCAAACCCTTAATGCTATAGAGACAGAGTCAGAGGCAGCATATTTGGGAACATTGACACTGCAGAATCCCCAGATGTCCGTATGGAAGGAAATGGTGACTGTGAATGGTGGATCTCTGTGTTTCAAAGTGGACACAGGGGCATCTGTAACTGCACTGCCTGAAACGGAGTACATGGAGGACAGAGATGGTCCACTCTCACCCCCTAGCAGACCGTTGTTTGGCCCTGATAATCAGCCACTGGATGCCATGGGTCAAATAGATGCTGTGCTCCAGAAGGGAAACACAGCGATTGAGGATCAAGTTTTCATTGTCAGAGGATTAACTACACCGTTGCTGGGCCTCCCTGCAATACTAAGGCTACACATGATTCCCCAGCTCCATAACATTGAAGATGCTGGGACACATTTCCGTGGAAAATACCCAGAGGTGTTTACGGGCTTGGGCCTACTGAAGGGAGAATACAAAATTAAGCTTAAAACGTCAGCACTGCCATATGCCCTCTCTGTCCCCAGACGGGTGGCCATTCCTCTTAGGAGCAAAGTGAAGGAGGAGCTGGCTCGGATGGAGGAGATGGGAGTTATAGCCCGTGTGGAGGAGCCAACAGAATGGTGTGCGGGTATGGTACCAATTGTGAAACCTTCAGGCAAAATACGCATCTGTGTGGATTTAACACGTCTCAATGAATGCGTGGAAAGAGAGCGACTCATCTTACCAGCAGTGGATGAGACACTGGCGAGATTGGAAGGAGCAAGGATCTTCACAAAACTTGATGCAACGTCAGGGTTTTGGCAGGTGCCACTACACGAAGACTCCATGCCTCTCACAACATTCATTACCCCAGAAGGCAGGTACTACTTCAAAAGACTGCCATTTGGAATAGCATCAGCACCAGAGCATTTCCAGAAGAGGATCTCTCAGCTCGTTGAAGGAATGGAAGGAGTGCTCTGTCATGCTGATGATGTCCTGGTGACTGGAAGAGACCGTGCAGAACACGACACCAGGCTGTACAGTGTGCTGACACGATTCAAAGAGGCGGGACTTACTCTTAATGAGAAGTGTCAGTTTGCCATGACAGAAATCAAGTTCCTCGGACATGTCATCAATGCACAAGGTATCAGGGCGGATCCTGATAAAATCAGGGCAATTGTGGACATGCCAGAACCAAAGGATGTGGCTGATGTTCGCCGTTTCATGGGCCTAGTGAATTTTGTAGGGAAATTTTCCCCACACTTACCGGACCTGACAAAGCCTATCAGGGACCTGCTGAAAAGTGACAGCAGCTGGATATGGGACACACCGCAAAGAAAAGCGTTTCAAGACACAAAGAAAGAGCTCAGCTCAGAGACTGTTTTGGCTCAGTATAGCCCAACACGAGAGACAGTCGTATCGGCAGATGCTTCCTCCTATGGGCTGGGAGGAGTTTTGACGCAGAAACAGCCAGATGGCGCGTGGAGACCAGTCGTCTTCATCTCCAGGAGTCTCACTAAAACGGAGTCAAGATATGCACAAATTGAAAAAGAAGCCCTTGCAGTGACTTGGGCATGTGAGCGGCTCACTGGATATTTATGTGGCATGGACTTCTTAATACGAACAGATCACAAACCGCTCATTACGCTCCTCAAATCAAGGGCGTTAGATGACCTACCTCCCAGGATACTCCGATTCAGACTGCGGCTTCTCAGGTTCACCTTTGACATCATACACGTGCCAGGCAAGAACCTGGTAGCAGCAGATGCGCTGTCAAGAGCACCCCTGCCGGAGAAACTCACCAGGGCTGAGGAAGAACTGGAGAGAGAATGCAAAGCATACGTTGCCAGTGTGATAGCTCATCTGCCAGCATCACAAGCAAAACTGGAGCACATTGAGGTGGCACAAAACAGTGACGACACATGCATACGCCTAAGAAACCTCATGAAAAGGGGCTGGCCTGCTAACAGAAGAGAAGTCCATGAAACGCTGCTTCCCTATTGGCCAGAACGGGCAGACTTGCATGAGGGGGAAGGCCTGATTATGAAAGGAGAGAGAATGGTTATCCCAGACCACCTGAGGCCAGAGATTCTACAAAAGATCCACCAGGGGCATCAAGGGATCAACAAATGCCTCGCTAGAGCAAGAGAATCTGTCTGGTGGCCAGGTATCACATCTCAGATTAAACAGATGGTGGAAAGGTGTGAGACCTGTGCACGTGAAACCCCGACACCAGTCGAACCACTAATCACAACAGAGTTGCCGAGCGGACCATGGCAGAGAGTGGGCGCTGACCTTTTCCATTGGAATAATGGTGATTATCTAGTCCTGGTTGATTATTTCTCCAGATATATAGAAGTTTGCAACCTACCTGGTAGCACTGCAGCAAAACAGGTTATTGAGAGGTGCAAGGCTGTCTTCTCCAGGTTTGGCAGCCCTCATTATTTTTTTAGCGACAATGGGCCCCCGTTCTCCAGCCATGAGTTTGCCCAGTTTGCTAAAGACTTTGATTTCACGCATGTGACGAGCAGCCCCAGATATCCCCGTAGCAACGGGGAGGCGGAAAGAGCGGTTCAGACTGTCAAGTCGCTCCTCGCAAAGGGAGGGGACTTCCACGCGGCTCTGATGGCATACAGGGCCACACCACTTGTTCACGGGAGTTCCCCAGCACAGCTGCTGATGGGGAGGAGGATCAGGACACCGGTGCCCGTTTCATCAGGACAGCTACGACCACAATGGCCGGATCTCGAGGACTTCAGGGAGAAGGACGCTGCTCTGAAAGTACAGCAACAGCAAACCTACAATCGCAGACACCGCACGCAGACTCTGCCACCTTTACCAGTGGGACAGAAGGTATGGGTCATGCCAACAAAGACACAAGGGACTGTTCTGGGTCCTGCACCCACACCACGCTCCTATGTGGTGGACACGCCTGGAGGACAGCTTCGCCGCAACCGTTCTCATCTGAGGGTGGTGCCTATACCGCAAGTATCCACAAACACTACCAAGTCAGGGCGAGTGTCTAAGCCTCCAGATAGACTTGACCTTTGAAAGAGGGGTAGGGTCAGATAGACAGGGGGAAATGACAATGGACAGCTTTGCATGTGAAAAAAAAAAAAAGGAAATAGGTACTTGTGTGTTTATTTGTGTAAAAAGAAAAAAGAAAATATGAATGGAAAAGAAAAGGTGGTGCAACACAAGAGTGATATCTTATTGCAGTTTAAATGCATGTTCAAGAAAAGTATATAATGTTGCTTTTGAGTAATAGATTATAATGCTCTGTTGATGTTGTTCTAAAGACCATATCTCACAACAGACGCCGCTAAACTCTTCATGCATGCTATGATTTTTTCAAACATAACATACTGTTTCACAACCTGGTCACAGACAAATCAGACAACGTTAAAACCCATAGAATCACTTTATAAACAGACATTAAAAACCCTGGACCAAAAGCCCAACCGTTACCACCATTGCCATATAGTTCAAAAGTACAATTTATTTACTTTTGACAGCTTCAAACATTTTTCAGATGCTTGTCTCATTTTTAAAATCTTAAATGGACTTGCACCTCCACCACTGAAACAGTACATATATCGAAGGGACAGTGGTGATAGAACAACAAGGGCAACTACCAGAGGAGACTGTGAAGTGCCAATCAAATGTAGTGTGTTTGGTAAAAGAGTCTTCTCTGTTAGAGCCTCCCATCACTGGAACAGTCTCCCTACAGAAATAAGAGAGACCTCCAACTATTTGACCTTCAAATTTAACCTGAAGAGGTGGCTAAAAACAAATCAAGTCTGTAATCATGAGTAACTATCAGCACTATTTAGTTTTCATCACCGGTGTCATTTTTCCACTTCACAGTTGTTCTGTCCCCTGTACCATGTTGATCTGTTCCTGTATTGTTTGTGTTTTTGTATGGACATAGTGGTGGGTGCTGGCACATGCACACATGGCATCAACGCATGGTGTGTGTGCTGGCACACTATACATTCTGTCCTTCTTTTATCTGTATTGTACTATATGTGTCATTGTATGTTTAGTTTTACTACCATTTTAAGAGCCTGCTCAGGGACTACAGATGAAAATTAGCTTATGGCTAACTCTGGCACATTTACATGAAAGTGAAAACTGAAATGTTGATTAATGAGCATTGTCCCTGTCAAATAAATAAATAAATAAATAAATACTTGGCACGTTCAGAAACGTACTTTTTGCTCTTTAGATACCTCTAAAAATTACACAGTGTATACATCGAAACGCAACACAGCAGACAATAATGTGTTACATGTCTTCTGTTATTTGCCAGAAGCGATTGCTTTAAAAAAGATCTCAGTCATTCAGAAATAGTGTTCATGAGCTGGTCACTGAGCTCTCACTAAGCTCTCATTGACTCCAGTGCATTCTTTTTTTTTTTCAACAATATATTTATTTCCCTTTTTACACACAAATGACAATACAAATATACAAAAAACAACAATGAACAGTACAAGACAATTACTGATATAAAGAAAGCAAAACAACAATAACCAAAAACAACAAAACAAAACAAAAAACAACAACAGCACTACTCCTCTTCAGCTCCATCCATTAAATGTGACAAATTATTGTTCTTTATGTATCTCATAAAACGGCCCCACACCTCCTGAAACATTTCTTGTTTGTCCTTAAGAATGTATGCAATCTTTTCCAAAGGTAGACATAAAGACAATTCTCTGAACCACTGTGTAATACTTGGTTTGTCCGGCCTCTTCCAGGTCAATGCTATCACTCTCTTAGCTTGTAAAAGACATATATCTATAAACATTTGTTCATTACGCTTTATCTTGTGTCCCTCCGGATATAGACCGAGCAGGAAGAACTTTGGTTCTGGTACAATATTTATTGACAAAATCTTCTGTATTTCCTGCCCGACCTTCCCCCAAAACTCAATAAATTTTGGACAGGACCATAGACAGTGGAACAATGTGCCTCTATCTTCATCTGGTGCATACATCTGGAATATTACAATTATACTTATTAAGTTTAACTGGTGTGATGTACACTCTCATAAGCCAATTGTATTGTAGAAGTTTTAGACGAGTATTCCCAGTCTGGGATTGAGCTTGTGCACAAGCCGTACTCCATTGTTCCACTGTTAAATCCTCCTGAATATCTGTTCTCCAGGCATTAAGCCTATCTTCCGAGGATTCCGGAGAAAAGTCAACCAATAGGGCGCAGAAATCTGATATTAACCCCCTTCCGAATGGGTCATTAACCAAAGCTTTCTCCAGCACAGACATGGATGGGGCCAGCATGGATTGCCCCAGATTAGTTCTAATAAAGTCCCTCAGTTGCAGATATTTAAAGAAGTGTTTGCGAGGGATATCATATTTAATGACCAGTTCCTCAAACGAGAGCATACTCCCCCGACCCCTCTCAAATACATCCCTTAATTGACCTATTCCCCTATCAGCCCACAATTTAAACCCCCCATCAGCTCTACCTGGCACAAATTGATTATTACCCCATATTGGGCTGAAGCGAGAGAGACGTGGATGTTCTCCCAAAAATATATTAACCTCATGCCAGACTTCAATCATTGTTTTAACTATAGGATTGCTTGTCATTCTTTTTAGGTTTTTATAAGTATCTGAGTAAATATAAAGGGGGAGTGGTAACTTCAAGGAGCTTGATTCCACATCTTTCCATGCCGGCGCCGCATCCGTTGTAAAGTAGAACATCAGTGTTCTCAATTGAGCTGCCCAAAAATACCACAGCAAGTTAGGACACTGTAATCCTCCCCTATCATAGGGTAGATAAAGTAAGGACAATCTAAGTCTAGGACGTCTATTGTTCCAAATAAAGTTGGTAAACAATTTCCTGGTTCTAGAAAAGAAGTTTGGTGGAGGTGACAAGGGTACGTTTTGAAATAAATACAATAGCTTGGGAAGTACATTCATTTTGAGTATATTAATTCTGCCGATCAAAGATATTGAAAGACTTGACCATCTATTAATTGAATTTTCGATTGTGGCTAAAATTGGGTTATAATTGGCATTCACAACCTCTTCCAACCTTGGCACGATTTGGATTCCCAAATAAGTAAAGGCATTTACTGGTCTGAAGTGACGAACATGACCGGGAGGGTTTGATCTTTCTTCCGAGTTCAGAAGCATAATGGATGACTTAGAGTTGTTTACTTTGTAGCCAGATATGCGACCATATGATGTTATTAGATCCAGAATAGCTGGGACAGATATCTCCAAATTTTTCAGGAATAATATTACATCATCAGCATATAAAGATATGCGGTGCTCTAGATTTTCTATATTAATACCTGTAATTAGTGTATGTTCCCTTACAGCAATTGCAAATGGTTCAATTGCGATCAAAAATAAGAGAGGTGATAAAGGGCATCCCTGTCTACAGCCTCTATTGATCCTAATCGGTCTAGATATATTATTGTTGGTTAGTATTTCTGCATATGGATCGTTATACAACAGTCTTACCCATTTACAAAAGTTCTCCCCCAAGCCAAATCGACCAAGAAGCTTGAATAGAAACGGCCACTCTACGCGGTCGAAAGCTTTTTCCCCATCGAGAGATAAAAAGGCTGTATCTGGCGCCCCCTTCTGGACATGCAATAAATCCAATACTCTCCTTACATTGTGAAAACCCTGGCGGGCCACCATGAACCCATTCTGGTCCTCATCTATAATTTCAGGTAGAATAAGTTCTAGTCTCTTTGCAAGTATTTTGCAAAGTATCTTAAGATCAGAATTTAAGAGGCTGATTGGACGCATATTTTCGCATCTATCATTTGGTTTACCAGGTTTTGGCAAAAGTATAATGAGGGCTCCTCTCAAAGTGGGAGGCAGTACTCCCTCTTCAAAAGATTCAGTATACATGTCCAAGAGGGGTCTTGCCAATCTGCCCGCAAATCTTTTATAAATGTCTATCGGCAGACCATCAGGCCCTGCAGCTTTTCCAGACTTCATATTACTCATTGCCTCCAAGATCTCACCAATACTCACATCTGCCCCCAGCTTTTTACTGTCTTCCTCTCGAATTTTAGGAATATTAATTCCATCCAAAAAGGAGCTCTCAACTACATCTTCTTGATTTGTCTCGGAGCTATATAATTTACCATAATAATCTCTAAATGCCTCGCAAATTTGGATAGGGTCTTCTATCGTCTCCCCAACATCATTTTTTAACATGTTGATTGCTCTTTCAGTTTGCATTTGTTTAATGCGCCAGGCTAGAACCCTGCCAGACTTCTCACCCTGGTCAAAGATAGTTTGTTTGAGCTTTAACAAATTAGCTGCTGCTTTGGAAGTGGATATTTCATTATATTGTGCACGTAATAATAATATTTCCTGATGTAATTTAGGACAAGGCTTCTTAAAGTAAGAACCTTCCATAGCTTTAATTTTTGATTCCAGTAATATAACTTTTTGTTTGTTTTTCTTTGTTTTGGAGCTCGTAAAATTTATAATCTGTCCCCTAATAAAAGCCTTAAATGCTTCCCACCTTATAGTTGCCGATGTTTCATCCGTATTTGTAGCAAAATAGGTGTCTATTTGTTCTTCCAAAAAAGTTATCAGCTCAGGGTCCTGGAGCCATCTCTGCTCAAACCTCCACTTAGGGGGGTCCCGCATCCGACCTGGGTCTACATAAATCAAACTATTAGGAGCATGATCTGAAATTAGGATACTATCATACACACAGTCCTTAACTCTATTTACAAGACTTGCAGAAACAAGAAATAAATCAATTCTACTGTACGTTTTGTATGTACTAGAATAGCATGAGTATGCAGATACACCAGGGTTTCTATCTCTCCATATGTCTCTAAGATTTAAGTCTTTGGAAAACTGGTGAATAACTTCCCTACTTTTAGAGTGAGTTTTGTCTGAATGAGTAGATCTATCTTCAGTAGGATTAGGGGTCACATTCCAGTCCCCCGCTATCAGATAATGACCCCCAAGAGATGTCAATAATAGAAATAAATTACTGAAAAACTTTGGGTCATCATTGTTTGGTGCGTAGATATTTACCAAAATAAGACACTCTGCAAAAAGATTACCTTGAATTATCAAATATCGCCCCATTTTATCGGCAATTACCTTAGTAACATTAAATGGGATAGATTTGTGTATAAGAGTCATGACCCCTCTAGCCTGGGAAGTGAAAGGTGCTGAAAACACCTCCCCTCGCCATCTTTTCCTAATCCTAATATCCTCATTCAGTATCAAATGTGTTTCCTGGAGAAAGACAATACTCGAGTGGATATCTTTTAACCTTCCCATCACCTGCTTAACCTTTTAGATTTTTTTGTAAACCCCTACAATTCCATGAAGTGAATTTAACCTCCAATTCTCTAGCCATAATCACATATCTCAAATGACTTTTCTGAACCTGAATTTAGAGCAGTGCCTTCAACAAACAAATACACACATAACATGAAAACAAAGGCTGCGACAGTGAGCCTGAAAAACAAAAACCCCAAAACCCCTGAGCCCATCGAGTAGGCTTGCCCCCCTCCCCCTGCTTCCCACTTCAAAAAGGTTAAAGACCACTCCACACAATGTGAGGAATGACCCAGCATCACCATTCGCCTCGTGATAAACTCTCCCTCCCCCAATATAAGTGAAAACAGAATTTAAACCATAGTATTAGACCGATGTTCAATCTTTTCCCTTCCCCCATCAAAAATATAGTTTTCCTGGTTTTATTAAATCCCCCCCCCCCCCCCACCCATTGCCTTATTTTAGATTGTGTATTTAATGTAAAACGAAATATAAATGTGTACCAAAAGAGTACACTATTCTGCAATCTATCCCTTCAAAGTTGTGCCATGAAAGCCCTGTGGCAGGGGACCCTCAAAATTAAGATGACCCTTAGGTCTGTACAATGAACCGGAACTGAAATACAAAACCGGGACCCAGATGCATCATGGGAAATTGAGTCCCGTGCCGAGACACGGTACTATAGTGTCATCATTTATCCCCAATTACTATAATAAGTACAAACCACACGATCTAGTTATGGGATAATAATAATATAAAGCTTCCCCAACCAAAAAAAAAAACATCAGCCTGAACCATAAACAAAGACGGGGAGAAAAAAAGAACCCCCACGGCCCCCAACATATTAGCCTTCAGCTAACAGTAGCTCCAAGATAACAACAAGCTAGCATATCATTCAAAACAAATCGAGACATTAAAACCAAAACATTTAACGTCATTCAGAGTACAATTCAGTATAAAATAATATCGCGTGCCGAGCACAACTATGATCTGAACATATCAAAATGATACCACGGTTTACTGTATAGAAAAAAATACATTAAAGGGATATATAAAAAGTTCTGTGCCCCGTGTTGGTTTAGCTGCCTCGGGCTAGCTAGCTAGCCAGCCTACCTCACATCCTCACTTCTCCGACGGCTCCACTGCTCCAGACACGTCTTTTATTCGTCGAATAAAGTCATCCACGTCCGCTGGTTTGTCAAAGGACTGAGTTTTGTTTTTATATGTCACCAATAACCTAGCTGGAAACATTATTCCTTGACGTAGCCCAGGGATCTCTCGAAGTTTTTGTCGGACCGAGTCAAATGTTTTTTGCTGCTTGCGCACCTCATCGGTTAAATCGGGATAAAGTTTTATAGATGTATCCCCGTACTTGATTTGGCCCTTGGTTCGAGCAGCCCTCATCACCTTCACCTTGTCTCTATTGTCCAGGAATTTCATGATGAGAGTCCTCGGAGGAGCGTTGTCTTCTCTTCTCGGCCCAATCCTGTGGGCCACTTCAATGGTTAGCTTCGACGTTAAGTCCAATGTTTTTACCAGCCACTGCTCGAGAAAGTCACAAGCATCAGAACCCTCTGTCTTCTCTGGCAAATTTACCAATCTCACAT
Organism: Electrona antarctica; assembly: GCF_951216825.1. Lineage (NCBI taxonomy): Eukaryota > Metazoa > Chordata > Actinopteri > Myctophiformes > Myctophidae > Electrona > Electrona antarctica. Next base: position 24,242,753 of record NC_136796.1, on the reverse strand, counting down.
TGGATCTTCTGGACCTTGTTTCTCCGCTCAGAACCTTTAGCTCAATTTGCTTGTATTTCTTTTCCAGGTCCTGGACCTTAGCCTGTAAGCTAGCAACAATGTCCTCAGTGCCAGAGATGCGAGTCTCCGCACCCTTGACTCGTTCTTTGCAATCTCCGACCTCTTTCTTCATACCTTCAATCGCCGACATGACTGAATCTAACTTTTGTGAGAATTCGGATTTCATCTCCTTGATAGCCTCGAGAATAGAGCAACTTGCACTCTCTGAGCGACGGCCCGTGTCTTCCACCTCAGCTCCCGAGCTCTCAGCCCCAGCCATGTTGCTAGCATTAGCTTCCCCGCTTTCCTTGGACCCAGCAGAACCAAAGCTCAACTTGGCTTGGTTTTTGCCACCTCGTTTGGGCATTCTTTTGTTATTCATCAGGTTGCTTAAATAAAACTGCTCACTTTTCCATTAGTTGAGAGACACACGTCCGTCTAGCTTGCCGCCATCTTGAAAAGTCACTCCAGTGCATTCTGCCGAACTTCCGGGTGCAGTTTGGCTCCCATGGTGCGACGAATCTGCCGTCTGGAATTGCGTGATAGCGAAAATGACGTTGGTGACTTTTTTATTACATGGCTTGGTTGAATGCTTGATTCTGATTGGTCAATCGCTTAATTCAGCGGTGAATTATGTGTCGATAATGACCGCTGCCTAATCAAACCCTCTGAGCACCAGCTGCGCGGCTGCGCCCCGCTTGATTTACTGCTGTTTCCAACGTGACAGCCATGTAAACACACACACACTAGTGACACACAATGTCATTTACAGCTAAACATTGCTTTTAAAAATGTTTTTGAAAACATTTGAGCGAGAAATAGACGAAGCAGGACCCGAAAATGGATTCTACATGATCAACTCACTTCCTTGTTTTCCGACAGTCCTGCAACTGCAGACGCAGCCAGCGCGAACTTATGGAATACTTTTTTTGTTGTGTTTTGGGTCAATGTATTAATTTATGTTAGTTAGCCATGTAATAAGCGGGATAATATCTGGCTAGATGGTCATTGTCGGGATATAATTCACCTTCAGGGAGTGTAACCACCTCGGCGAAACTCCCTGTCGGTGAATTATCTCCCGATAATGACCACCTAGCCAGATATTATCCCTTACTTAATATACCTTGCCATAAACAAGGAAGTGAATGGCAGGTATGGTGCAGAAGGAAAGGCAAAAAAAAAGAAAAGAAATCAGATTTTTTATTTTTTGTTTGATATAAATAGAAACGTCCACTGGATCCAGCGGTTGGATTAGATATGACATTTGTACACGTCCTATGGTCTGAATGTGTTTATAGCATCACAATCATTTTAACCACTTTGTCCATTTTATACTTTGGCTATTCTTTCTTTCAATCAATTTATTTTTCATTTTTGCACAAACTGATACATGACTCACATATACATAGACAGACTAACACTGACATACCTACATACATTATACATACATACGTCCATACATCATCTTCTTACTACTTATATATATAGTCTTCGAAATCATAAAACCTTTGTACTTAATAGGAATAGTTCCTTAATTTGCAAAACCTCTTGATAATATTTCTGCGTATTCTCCTCCCATGTATTCCACAACTGGGCCCCAAACTGAGAAAAATCCCCCCCATGTCTCCTTGGAGAACATGTGTGAGCCAACTTGATACTTTGGCTTTGGCTATTTTGGCTATTCAAAAATAGCAGAACTACAAACTCAACTCAGACCAACAAATGCTGCTCATCTGGCCAACGCCATACCTGCACTGCTGTCATTGGAACCACGCACACATTGTGCACATCATGAGCTTTGTCTGTCTTTAGTGATCTGCATGCACAGCCTGATGGCTTGACTTCCCCCCTCTTCTTTCCCCACTCCCTCTCTTCCCGTCTGCGGCTTCTCGAATAAAAACGCTGGCGCGCGTTGCTTCCAAACCACAACTACCCCCCACTGCTGCAGCGCACAGCCACAGCCAGACAGGCTGCCCCCAACGGAGCGGGAGAGAGAGAGAGAAAGGGGGGGGGACCTGGTGGGAGTTGATGATGATAAGACGGAGAGAGAGAGAGAGAGAGAGAGAGAGAGATTAAAGCGGAGAAAAGTACAGGAATGAAGACAAATCCCTGGAGGCCTTCATGGGGTAGTGCGTGCGTGCGTGTGTTGCATCGTGCACACAGCAGGGTGATCTCACTTGGGTGAACAAGAAGCACATACTGTATAATACCTAAATTGTTCCCATAAGAGTATCGGAGTTAGACTTGTAAGCGTTCATTTGGTTCCATTTGCACACTCTCAGACTTGCAAGGGTCCATTTGGACCTGGACCCTACTTTTGTTTAATTTCACACTGGCATCGGATCACTACTCGGTATTGACCGATATGCAAGTCATGGGTATCAGAATCGTATCGGGAAGGAGATAATGGTATTTCGACTACCCACTACCCACCTACCTATAAAGCCGTGTTCACACCAAGGAAGCTAGAAGCAGCTTCTTGCTTCGTGATCCCATGTTATCTCTATGCATACCAGCGTTTTCGTTTTGAAGCTGGGAATGAAGAGCTTTTTTATTCTAGCTTCCTTTGGTGTGAACGCGGCATAACAGTGATATATATCTAATCTAGTATATACTGTATAATGTGATTATGCTCACACTTAGCACTTAGCTATCTATTATTATTATTAAATTGTTTTTATTGGATTTTTTTACACACAACAAGACATAGCAACATACATATATACACCACTAGACTACACATAAGCATACAATACATTAAGAACGCCTTGGGAAAATAAGTAAATAAAAAAGACTGAAATACAGGACCAAAACAGACACACAATAACGTAAGATAAAAATATAAAGGTTATATCATATTGCATTACATTACAATGTTCTCAAACAGATCGTCACCTGCCATACAAGAATTTAACTATTAGACAGCTGTCCTACACCTGAACATCCTCAGCCGGGAATCTTTGCTTAAAATAGTCCAAAAATGGCTGCCAGACCTTATAGAATTTCTGGGCGGAGCCCCTGGTGGAATATTTGAGCTTCTCGAGTTTTAGGTGTGCCATCACATCTCCGACCCAGCGTCGATGTGATGGGGGAATAGCTGATTTCCAATTGAACAGAATAAGGCGTCGGGCCAATAGGGAGGAGAAGGCTATGGCGTCGGATTGGACGACTGATGCCGTCATTTCACCAGGGACCACCCCAAACACAGCAATGAAGGGGTTAGGACTGATCTCTTTGTCACAGATGTAAGAGAAGGTCTCAAAAACAGAAAGCCAGAATTGTGATAATGATGGGCACGACCAGAACATATGACAGAGAGTGGCTGGAGCCTGGTGGCATCTGGAGCAAATCGGATCTACATCTGGATAAATCTCAGCAAGTCTGCTCTTGGAGAAGTGTAACCTATGGAGCACTTTGAACTGAAGTAGCCCATGTCTGATGCAGACAGAAGAAGAATGAATTCTTTTAATTGCCATTTGCCAAGAATTGTCCGGGATCTCAAGTCCCATATCATTACACCATGACTCCCTAATACGTTCCAGAGACGGGGATGCCATCTCTTGAATATCGCTATATATCATGCTCACCATTCCCTTCTGGTGTGGGTCTCCCTCCAGCCACTCGTCAAGCCATCTATCTGCCCGAAGTAGAGGAAATGAAGCGACATATTTCTTGGCAAAATCCCGTGCTTGTAAGTACCTGAAAAAATGTGAGCGAGGAATGTCGTATTCCTCTCTCAACTGTTCAAAGGTCATAAACGACCCTTCTTTAAACATATCCTTCACCCGTTTTAACCCCTTCCTGGCCCATAATTGAAATGCTGTATCCATAAGTGAAGGTGGAAAAAGCGCATTAGACACTAGTGGGAGACAAGATGAGGCTTCTTTATACTTAAAGTGTGTCCTAAACTGCGCCCATATACGGAGTGAACCACTCACCAAAGGGTTATTTGTAAGCCGTTTTTTGCTGAGTGGAAGTGGAGCACAAATCAGTGAGGATAGTGACACAGGGTGAGTGGAGTGTTGCTCCATGTCAACCCATACCATTCCCCCTCCCCCATATAACGCAGCCATCCAATATGACAACTTATGAATATTCGCCGCCCAATAGTATTGTAGAAAATTTGGAAGTGCTAATCCTCCATCCTCCTTCTGTCTTTCCAAAAATGCCTTTCTAATACGCGGGGTGGTCTTATTCCAAATAAAGGCTGAGATGGATTTGTCTAGCTCTTTAAAGAAGGATTTTGGGATAAAAACAGGCACAGTTTGAAATAAAAATAGGAACCTAGGCATAATTGTCATCTTAACTGAGTTAACCCTGCCGGCCAGTGATATAGGCAATGTTGACCAACGAACAAGGTCCTGTTTAGCCTTTTCCAGGGCTGGCCTAAAGTTCGACTTGAATAAGTCCCCATATCTACGCGTCACAGTCACTCCCAGGTATGTGAAAGAATCAGAAACTACCTTTAGTGGATATGACCCGAACGACATCTTCCGAGCTAACTCATTAGCAGGGAATAACAAACTCTTAGAGAGGTTGATTTTGTAGCCTGAGAACCTGCCAAATTTTGAGATAATATCTAATGCTTTCGGAATGGAAATATGAGGGTCAGACAAATACAGGATCAGATCGTCTGCATAAAGTGATAGTTTATGCATTTGGCCGCCCCTAGCAATACCGGTGAGGTCTAAGTCGCCCCTCAGAGCGACCGCCAATGGTTCAATGGCGAGATCGAACAGTAGAGGGCTCAGTCCACAACCCTGTCTGGTGCCCCTCCCTATTTGAAAATAGTTGGAGATCATCTTATTGGTGCGAACCGAGGCCTGTGGTGAAGCATACAAAACCTTGATCCAGGTTAGGAAAGTGGGCCCGAACCCAAACCTCTCCAAGGTCGTGAAGAGATATTTGTATTCAATCCGATCAAAGGCCTTTTGAGCATCAAGCGATAACAGGACCTCCGCCGTGGGCGGGGCATCTGGGGAGTAAATGATATTGAACAGCCTGCGTACGTTACCAAAGAGTTGACGCTCCAAAATAAAACCTGTTTGGTCTGGATGTACCACCGTATGAATAACCGACTCCAATCTACTAGCCAAGGCCCTAGTTAAAATCTTATAGTCACAACAGAGTAAACTGACCGGCCGATACGATTCACACTTCAGAGGGTCTTTTCCTTTTTTGAGGAGAACTGAGATTGTGGCCTGTGTCATTGTGGGTGGAAGTGACTCCTGTTCCAATGCCTCTGCATATACACATTTCAAGATAGGAATTAGCTTGGAAGCAAATGCTTTATAAAACTCAATTGGGAAGCCATCTGGCCCTGGAGCCTTTCCACCCTTCATCTTCTTAATGGCGCGATCAATTTCAGCAACAGACAAGTTACGATCAAGGTCAGACTTGTCCTGATTACTTAGGGTCTGTAATTCAAGGTTATCAAAAAACTGAGACATCTGTACATCCTCACACCCCTCAGAGGTGTAGAGGTCCTCATAAAACTTCTTAAATTGGTTGTTTATGGCTTTTTGATCTGTGGTTATTCCATCTGAGGTGTCAATCTCAGCAATAAGTCCGGCCTCAGCAGATTGTCTTAGCTGGTGGCAAAGCAATTTGCTGGCTCGTTCACCATGTTCATAGAACTCCTGGCGAGATCTAAGGTGGAGCTCCTCCACCACCCCAGAAGATAAAATATCAAACTCTGTCTGCAAAGTAACTCTCTCCTTATATAAGTCAGTGGATGGTGAGGCTGAGTGTCTATTGTCAAGGTCTTTTAATATAGATGTCAATTCATTGAGGCGTGTAGACCGCCTCTTGTTCAAACCGGAATTAAAGGCAATTATCTGGCCCCGCAAATATGCTTTCATCGCTTCCCAAAAGGTACAGTGGCTTGTGTCTGGATGTTCATTTGTTTCCGTGAAAAAATCAATTTGGGAGTTGATAAAAACAACAAACTCTTCATTTGACAATAGACGCGCGTTCAGCCGCCATATTCGTTGCGGGGGTTCGTTGTTTGGAAAGCTCAATGTCATAGTGACTGGACCGTGGTCTGAAATAACAATGCTCTCGCACTCGCTTGACTTTAGAAAAGGGAGAAGCCTCCTGTCCAAGAGAAGATAATCAATCCTGCTGTAAGACTGATGTGGTGCAGAGAAGAAGCTATATTGCCTAGACCCTGGGTGTTTATACCTCCATGCGTCAATCACTCCATATGTCTGGAGAAAAGCCTTAATTGTCTCTGCTGATTTACTCAATATTCCAGGTGTTGTTCTGGATCTGTCCAGCAGGGGACATAGAACCGCATTCAGATCTCCCCCTAGTACCAAGTTGTGGCTATTCAAGCCTGGCAGCAGAGAAAACACGTCACTGAAGAATTTAGCATTATCCCAGTTGGGGGCGTAAACACATGCCAGTATCACCGGTATATTAAACAGATGTCCCTGCACAATAATATAACGGCCATCACTGCCCGATATCACCCTTGATTGTACAAACTGCACATCTCTATGTATAAGAATGGCTGTACCGCGGAACTTGGCATCAAATTTGGAGTGGAAAATCTGGGAGAAGCCCCCCCTCTTCAGCATGTTATGGTTCTTATTAAGCAAATGTGTTTCAGTCAGGAAGGCTATATCGGTTTTCAATTTTGATAGATGTGCAAATATTTTGCTGCGTTTCACTGGGTGGTTAACCCCTCTAGTGTTCCATGTTGTAAATTTTGTATTGGCCCCCCCAAATATATTAGAATTAAGTACAGCCATATCTGGGTGGGAAACATAACAAAATGACCTCCCGGTCAGAAGCAGCACAGGTACAGTACCATTTAGTTAGCCGTAACTCTCTGCAAGAACAATGCAACCTTGTAGACATGAGCAAAAAACATGAAGGAAAACAAAAGTACAAACACATAACACAAAACATCCAAAAACCCCTCTGCCGGCCCCTCCCCCAATGAGAGACTGCAAAAACCCCTGTTCCTCTGTCCTCGTTCGACAAAAACATACTCAAAGCTTACCCTGTGGGGCTGAGCCCTACCAGAGCCGTGTAATACTTAAAACAAAAATAATACCAACCAGTCTGACCACAATCGGTCTTTATCTATTATAATAAACTGAAAAAACATGCTCGTTAAAATTGGAACACTGAATATCCATCTGCATGCGTGCATCACACAAAAAAAAAAAAAAAAAAAAGTACAAATACACATGCACACGTACACGCACATGTACATGCACATGCACACGCACACACCCACACATACATACAGTAATAATAGCAACTTTGAATGGTACATTTATATGCCTACACGCACGCACACACACACACACCCAAACTCACTCACACCAACACAATGCACACATGCATAATGGCAAATAAGGACGTATATTCCAGTAGGGGGCACCCCAACACTGTGACCAAATCTCTGACAGAATCTCTGAAGTACCCTCTTGGAAAGTGCCTCGTTGGCCTGACCCCGGAAGTGAAAGGAATAGGGAAACGTCCTTCAAAATAAAACGTTGAGGTGTAATAATAAACAATAATAATATGGGCTGGCCCAGCCCACTGTTATGGCAATCTGTGGGACACATGCTCAGGAAGACATAATAATGAGGCAACACAAGGATTCATAGTTTGGAAGTATTAGGATTTTACTCGAGTAAGGAGTCAGGAACTCACATGACCAATTCAATGCAACGGAAGACCCAGTCTGACTCTCTGAGTAAACATAAGGCCACAGCCTTTATAGTCTCCACTCCCACAAGAGACATCCCCCAACATAGCCCAAAGGAATTTGTGACAGTAACAAAGTAACCAACCAGCACCACAGGGGTGTCACAGATAAGATAACATCAGAGTGCAATAAAGGGGTATTATTATATGTTTGCAGTCTAAATTTCTATGACATTACCCCACTTTTAAACATTTAAAAACCCCTAAACACCACTTATCAGTACATCGCAGATGTAGGCAAAAAACCTGGAACCCAATGGGTTAGACAAACAGGGAAAATTCCTACATGGCCCTCATCATAGAGCGACCGCACACAAGGCCTACGATACACAGTGGTACAATAGTTTCACAACAACAAACAAAACAAGGCAAAGCCAAATTAAACATACAGCAAAACGTTGTAGCCCTCAGACCAAAAACATCTCAGCACCAGCAAATGTCCGTTCAGAACTGTCCACTACACACTCGATAGTGTACTGCAGGTGCCATGTGGTCAACACCGCACAGAGCAATCCAAACCGGAAGTAGCTCTTTCACAGAGCTCAAAGCACCAACGTGCATCACTTCCACAAGCTCCAGACATGTCGTGAGCTTGCAGATCGGCCATTTGACAGAACTGCACACGTCACAGCCTTCCAAAAGACCAGAAATTGTCACCGCACAGGTGATGCAACATCATTCAGAAACGGCTCCCGAGCACATGATCGCAGGATTCAGAGTCCAGAGTGCTAACAGCACTTGATCCCCCAGTGTAGGGACATCAGCGTGGACACGTCGCGGACAGCAGACTAACCACTCATTTCTGAAAAAGAAAGAAAACCAATGCGAGTAATATGTCATTAACCACACCTAACCGGAGCCGGGCATTCATTCGAGATGGCCCCTGACCTTATAAATCACGGGTCCTGCTCCGTGGGCATGCCTGCATTTAAGCCCCCAGCCTGCAGGAGCAGTCACAGCAACCCCTGGTCTATTATGGGTAGTTTAAGTCGGGTCTTGAACTTAACCTGCATTAATCAATCGTACTTATCTTCTGTCCACAACAATCAGCTGGCACATTATTACCTTGTGTTATCTCAACATGGATAGGCATAATAAGCTTTGGCTTGATCATGTAACACAACTGTCTTTTAAACACGGAAATGTAAGTACCAAAATGAACTATTCATTCATAAACCAGTCTATACATACTATCATTCATTCAACCCGACTCCGCATCTAAGTGGACCTTAGTTAGTTGACTTAATTTACAACTTCTCATAATACATATTCCATATCATCCCCAAACGATACTTAGCCATGTCATCAGATCCACTTCATCATTCGTCATGTTATTCCAACACGACTCTTCTCATTATTATGGAGCTGAAAGAAAAACTACAACACCATTGAAAAACCCTACTCTACCTGGATCACATGTCCTTCGCTATGTCATATCCAGCTCAGATACAGTCACATTACTACTAATTTGAATGTTGATGGTGGACTCAATACTACGTAGCTACAGCAGCAATAAACATGTATTATCGAATTTCATTTACTGCTAGTCCACCACTTCTCACTGCTCTTTCTGACTCAACTAGGCTATGCTCAGCTCCACCGTACAACTCTAACTCTCAGTAAGCATATGTGTGTTTGTGCAACTATCTATTGCGTAGATATCTTATCTCTGAACACATTCTTATATGTCTCTTTAGTATGGCATCATCAAACAATACCGTTGTTCAGAACTAATCGCATAACTGCAACAGAACATGATTTAGAACATCCTCCTATGCTCAATTATTCCACCAGGAAACATCAAGTTGTTGCATATCTTACTTACGTAATACTCACAGATCCGACTTCCAAATCCAATGACTTCTGCAAACACAGCAAGATATTCGGCGCACATGCACACATGCACAATTCCAATTTCCGTCAGGGATTAGTCAATTTCGTTAGTAACACCATTAATTTCGTTAGTAACATCATGCCACAAAACATGAGAGAAATCAATCTCATGTCACATCAATCTGGATCGCCTCCACATGAACCTAAGAAACTTGGATCAGAATATTCATACAGGAAACATAACAATTTTAGTACACTCTTACATACTTTTGTTTGTTTCAAGGCGTCCCTCGAAAACAAACCCTTCTTTGTCCTGATTTAAATACACCATATAGCACTCCTATTTCTGTATTTGTAGATAATTGAACAATGTGTGATGACTTATCAATATGATACTCCACCTTGGGGCGTCCAAAGAATAGATCACAATATGACCTATTTTGTCAATGGGTTCTTCTCTTCCTGCTCAAATCCTTATTCAGCTCATACCTGCTCCTACTACTGTAGCCCTATTTATTAATGTATCACCCTACTGATATGTTCGCACTATTGGTGAGATGCGAAAATACTTTCCGCTGTACTTTACCTGTACTGTACTCTGACAATACATTGAATCTCATCTCATCTCATCTCATCTGTGACACACATTCAATTCATCAATTTAAATTCACCGGTCTTGAAGACAAGAGTATAGCACAATATAGCGTCAACCAAACTGTCATGCATCATTACAAATACTACTCAAATCAATTGTTATTTAACAAAACTATGCCTGCAATACACTGAACTTGCATCCTAAGTAATTCTCTAAACAATATAATGTAGAGATTGACTGATTTTACACCGTTTCAACCTCTAAGATTTTACCTTGATCATGACCTTCAGGACATTCTTTAAGAATTATTCTATCTTAACTGTCCTTCTTATTTGAGTGAGCGTAATTACTGCACACACATGCTGAAGTGATTCAATGATCTATCTCACTTATCTAGTACTATAGGCCTACTATTGAACTCCACCAATGTATTAGTATTGTAGTATCTGACCCTGTGCAGCTGATCATAGTATGCCTTTACATTCTCAACATAGCATCACCCATAGCATCACCCTCCCCAGGCTAATCAAAACACAGCTGGCCTACCATCATAGAGATAAGAAACACAGCTGCCCTGGGGCTTCTTGCAAGGTTCTACCAGGTCAACCCAAATTCCTTGACAATAGGCTACTCCCAAAGCTTGATCACAATCTGATCATGTAAACAGGTTACATCAGTACAGTATGTCTTAAATTTAACTCATACAGCCAATACACCAATAACAGCCATGTAATCAATAGACCTTTTTGCTAAAACTACTCATAACTTCGGCACCACTAATTGAACTAAATTAACTTGTACTTTCACTATACCTTGGTCTGAATTTTTAGCCGAATGAAGCCTCTGGCAGCACTTAAACGTCTATTCCCAGAAGGGGGTTTTATTGACCATGTCACAGGAACTTAGATAAGTGCCCTGAAACAGCTGGAAATCCCTTTGTTTACTGATAAGATAATTTTACGGCCTGCATGGGACACAAAAAGTCAAACTCTGTTTTCTTAAGAGTTTGCCAGTTGTCAGTGAGATTGACAACCAATCACAGTATCTATCACTACTATATTTTTGTAAATACAACCTATTTTTGTTTTATAGCAGCCATAAGTGGAACAAATGCAACTCTGTAGCTACTCACTATCATTCGATCCCAATGTACACCTGTCAGCTTCACCCCACCCCTCCACCATACTGCAGAGAGAAACACAATCAGCCACAAAAATAGCACAGCTTTTTTCGCATTCAGTTGTCACCAACGCGTACTCCTTCATGTCGGGATTCCGATTCAAGAATCTTTGTTTCCTTCAGATTCCGATCGTATCATTGTCCAGTGATCCCCCATCACTGTTTGCAATAATGTTCCATCACAATGTCAGTGCATCAATGTCCAATGCTAGTGACCAATGTCCAATGTTCAGTTCGTTCTCTTCTCAACCCTGACACAGAGTTGCCCCCTCATACTGGAAAAAACAAAACCAGTAGTTTGGACCCGTCCATGTGGTATCCTCTTTCCAACAGAACAGGATGAGGTGTTGTCGACAGCCGTACATTTATTTTTGCATAATATTGCAATCCACTGTACACTAAAGTTTGCAATTATAGCTGCTATATTCTATTCCATATTTAACTTTTGGGTTCCTGTCCTTCAAACAATGTCATCAAATCAATCACCGTCACAAGCTATCAGCATGTGGGCATACTCATTTTATTTTATGCCTTATTTGGACTTTCAAAATTTCAAATCTGTATATACTTTAAGACATAGGCCTACTGTAGATTTACACTTTAAGACATACTGTAGATTACAATCTGTATATACTTTAAGACATAGGCCTACTGTAGATTACACTTTAAGACATACTGTAGATTACAACCCAACACAAACCGGGTATACTTATGACTTACACTACATTTTTTCCTAAGACCTAAGTCCTTAAATAGTACACCAGCTGGTTCTCCCTATACTGACTAAAACACTAGCCCCAGGCATTATTTGTGTACCACATGGAGTGAAGACTCCACATTCTTTGCATCTTTTCTGCTTTCACAGGCCGATGGCTTGGAGCTTACTTTACTACTCCCCCAGCCCATTTTACGTTCTTAAATTAACCCTAACACTACGAGTTGGCCTAGGGGTGCAAAGGACGCAATATACTGTAGGTGGTAAATGAAGGTTCGTTATATTGTAGGCCTTTTATTGGGCTTTTAAAAACTTTCTTTCAGTCTCAAGTAATCTTTATCTCAATCTTACTCCACTAACTGTCACACTGTCCAATTTACTATTGAGCAGACGCTCTTAATTCAGAGCGATTTACAACATGAATATCCAGGGGCATACTTATACATCAAGCTGCGTATATTACAGAAAACAGGCGATAGCCTCCTATACTGTATGGTGCATGGCTTAGCAAGGCTCACTTCTCTAGGAACTAAAGAGCCACTTAATTTTAAACACTTAAACTAACTTTTAATATCAATCAGGGCATGGCCTGCCTGGGGAATTTAGATTAAATTCTTTCTACATTTTAAATTTCACGACAACTCCCCTTGAAGGGAACCGTACAGCCCTCAGGGGCTAGCTACCATGCCATGTTAAGGATAAATAAGTCTATATTAGACAGTCACTTGATCAAAATGAAGTGATAACTAGTAAACCAGTCATCGATGCTACTCTTTCATCAAGGCTACTATTAGCCCCACACTCAGAATAACTGAGTGAGGTAATAGACTAAACTATTTTGACTACCATTTTCACCTTGACTACTCTAGCCCACATTTCGACACAGAAACTGTACATAATGCACCTAAATATCTTCTCCAGGCCCTAAATGTTCTTCACAAGTTTGAGCATTTTCACTCATACACATGTGTACACTCACGCTTTCAAACAGTATACATTGAGACATATGTACTCCATACACATACTGTATTCACTTCCTTATTTTTATCCCTATTTGGAACTATTTCCATTTTCTCGTCTCGAGAATCATATGACATCATATGATTTAAACGTATTACTTTACCTTAATATATCTCTATATCAATTCTCATATCTTCATTTTCATTCTAGGCTGTTAACTATTTAACATCCCTTTTTCACAATTTCCTCTCACACTTCTTTTCTGTCTCACACTGTCTGCCTCTCTCTCACACACTCACATACAGGCAGAACACTCCATTCTACACTCAATCAGTTTTCATGACAGACCATTCACATTCATTTTCAAATGATATATCCATACATAGCGCTTCACAATTGTTTTATGCTTCTGTTAGCAAAGGTACCCTAGTATAAGGCGAGGATCAACCCCCCTTCTCAGTGGCTACGAAGTTAGGCAAGACAACTTGTCTCCCTTTTTTTAGGCCATACATTTAACACTCTGGACATACACTTAGGACAATACACACACACACACACACACTCTGGCTAGCCAATTTTTTGTTGCTTCATAAAACAACAGGATACCCCAGGCAGGATCTAGTCCCCCTTTTTAGACAGCAGGCAACGTAATGAGTGATTTATTGAATAGACTATTCTTTTTTCCAAATGTACACTGGTACCATTTGTCAGACCTCCTTGTCTAACCATCTTGAGTCATTCAACCAACCAAACACTGTTCCTCCGTCTCTCATGGCATGCACATGAAAGGCAAAACTTTCGTTTCCCTCTTTTAAATAGGCCATCAAAAAATGCCTATCGTGATCACAACCAAATTTCATCACTAATACCTTAAAACCCCGAATAAAAGCAATACCTCATTTCCTGAACATCCAAACAGACACCCATATACTCACTTGCGCGTCGTCGGCCCAGCCCGAAAGAATGAACTTACTCACCAAGCCGACGACCGCCAAGTCCAGCATAATCTCGGTGGGAAACCTCCAAAATGTTATGGCAATCTGTGGGACACATGCTCAGGAAGACATAATAATGAGGCAACACAAGGATTCATAGTTTGGAAGTATTAGGATTTTACTCGAGTAAGGAGTCAGGAACTCACATGACCAATTCAATGCAACGGAAGACCCAGTCTGACTCTCTGAGTAAACATAAGGCCACAGCCTTTATAGTCTCCACTCCCACAAGAGACATCCCCCAACATAGCCCAAAGGAATTTGTGACAGTAACAAAGTAACCAACCAGCACCACAGGGGTGTCACAGATAAGATAACATCAGAGTGCAATAAAGGGGTATTATTATATGTTTGCAGTCTAAATTTCTATGACACCACACAGCATAAACGCGACCCGCTCTGCACCTCATTCACAAGACGAAAAATAAACTATATTCTACAAAGCAAATCAATGTCCCCATTTCCGGTAAATACATTAGATTAAATTAGATTATGAGGCCAGCCGCGTCCATATAAAATGGACGCAACCAACCCCACTTACATCATGGGGAGAGTCGGGAGTCCACAGACTCGGCCAGTCCCGTCTGGTTTAACCTCAATCACATTTCACATGAGAGAAAAAAAAAAGGAACCACAGCCTTCGAAGCAATTCAGTGTTCCCACATTTGCTAGATGCAATGATAAATTATGATGAGGCCGGCCGCGTCCACACAAGATGGACGCGACCGACCCCACTCCCAACAACATACATAATACAAAGTGAGCGTCTCACAGCACACAAATAACACCGTCGTGAAGCAACGGGATAAAGCAGACAAGATAATAGAAATAAAATAGAGAATGAGAGGATGTGAATGTTCTTCCTTATGTTACCGAAAACAAATAAAACACCCCCCCCCCCCCCAAACGCTGCCAATTTCACTGCGCAATCCCCGTGAAATATATAATACTACATATATATTCACACACAGTATTGTTAACCCAGTCCATAAACAAATTGAAAAAAAAATAAAATAAGGAACACAGCGGATCGGTCCAAATGTCCCGTCAGTATCAGAACCCAAATAATAAAATTAGAGTGCAGCCTACCCGTGCCACGGCGTTCATTCCGGGGAAAGAGAAGGAATAAAGTAAAACGGGCACAAAGATACACACCTTTAGTTGCCGGGTAAATATAGCGTATCCATAAAACTTAAATCCTTACGAACCGGCCGCTGAGTCCAATCCGTTTATAGTCCGCTGGGCGCTCCATGAAGAAGAGACGCTACATCAAAGCCATCAGATAACCATTAATCACTCGCGTCGCCGCCGCTATTTCTTTGGATGCAAATTCTTCTGTATGAAGTCTTTAGCCTTTGCAGGATCCTTGAAATTTGTGCATTTGCCATCCGATGTTGTTATTTTTAATTCTGCAGGATACCATAGCCCGAACCTTACCCCTTCACAGGACCTGAGCAAGCCCCGTGCCTCATTAAATTTAGCGCGCTGTTGGGCCACGGCGTGCGTAAAATCTTGATGGACGTGGATAACATCTCCATCCGTGGTGGTCACTCGGTTCCCCTGTCTGGATTTCTTCAGAATTTCTTCCCTCTCCTGGAAGTAGTGACATCTGACGACGAATGCTCTCGGTGGAGCGCCGTCTTCCTCACTCCTCGCGCGTAAAGTGCGATGGGCAATATCCAGGGTGGGTAGCTTGGAGAGGTTGAAGGCGTCTTTCAGGCACTGAGACACAAAGTCGGTTGGACGTTTTCCATCCTCCCTCCTTTCTTTAATTCCAGTAATACGCAAATTAAATCGACGGGACCGAGCCTCACCATCCTCCAAACGGGCTTTATGGGTTGCTAGTTCTTTCAGAACCGCCGCAAGATCTCGTTCCAAGGTGATGATCCTATCAGACTGGTCGCTGACGGCAGCCTCCATTTGCATGAACTGTGTGCCCAGGGCCTCGATCCTAGCGTTGGCATTATCATTAGCCTGCTTAATTTCCGCCCGGAGATGGTCGACCTGGGTCTTAATCCCCTCGACCTGGGCCTCCCCTTTGTCGAGAAGTTCCTTCCTCAGATCTGCAATAGCCTGGAGGATAGCCTCTTGTCCACCGGCCGGTGTAGCATTAGCAACATCAGGGCTAGCTTTATTCTTCTTGCTCATTGTCGCCTGCAGTTTTATAACGACGGCAAAACTTGCGAAAATGTCCTCAATGACTCTGTTAATATTCCCAAGCACGTCTGTGGCACTTTTGTGGACAAACTGATTGTTTAATTACATAAAACACAATACCGGTAGGGAGCTCAACCAAAACGTGATGTCCTCACATGGCGCTGCCCCGGAAGTTCCCACTTAGCTATCTATATCTGTGCATTAACATGGTAAATGGTAAATGGTGCATTTATATAGCGCCTTTATCCAAGGCGCTTTACATAGATTGTGCATCAATTCACCCATTCACACACACATTCATACACCGATGGCGGCAGAAACCATGCAAGGCACTAGCCAGCACATCGGGAGCAATTTGGGGTTCAGTGGCTTGCTCAAGGACACTTCGACACTAACTCTGGGGGAGCCCGGGTTCGAACAGGCAACCTTGCGGTTGCGATCCAGCCACTCCACCCCTGAGCCACCGCCGTCCCTGCTGTTTTCATTCAGAGGAGGTTTCTTTCTTCTACTGGGTTCACTCCATTTCACACACTATAGCGCTTGACATGCCGTGGTGCGGTGGGAAACATTATGGGATTCAGAATGTGGCTTCAGACACAGCCACTGTCATTTGTCCTCCTACACAAGTCAGATCTAGAGTGTTCATTTAATCCATTTAGGCCTGACGTCGAAAAATAAAAAAAAAACGTTCGCTCTGAAAGAATATATACCTATTCAAAGATTTGTGCTGCATTTTTACGATTTTTCAAAAATAGCAGACCTACAAGTTCATAGCGCGCCACTCGGTGGCGCGCTATGAGCTTGTAGATCTGCTATTTTTCAATAGCTAAAGTATAACAGAATGCTTGAAACACCAAAAGGGGTTCCCGCCCCAAAATGGGTTAAAGGGTAAACCATTCATTTATATTTTGTAGATTTTAAAGCTAAATACCTTTTTTTTCCTTTGGTGGGAGAAATACACGGAAGACAGGGTATTTAAATACATGGTCTTCTCCACACATCAGAACAATGGGATTTAGGTTCAAAGAGATTGCCTTCAACCAAATGGACCCGTGATGAGAGTTCAATTTCAGTTCAGATCTTATTTATGTATAGATAGTGCAACAATCACCCAAAGGGGTCTCCGCACGCTTCACAGCAAGAAGGCACACGCGCACACGCACGCATGCATGCATGCACCCACAGGTGTGTAATTACACAAACAACACACACGCGACTGGGTACTCAGAAAAGAGCAGTATAAATTCCAGGTATTATTATTATAATTATTATTAACGCTCATGAATATAGACAAGAAAGAGAACAAAACACCAAAAACACATGGATTAACAAAAATTGGGGTGAAAATGTGGTGACTGTAAAGGTTGATTAAATGGGATGGTGGTGCCATCCGTTCCGGTCCGTTTAAAGGCCTTTTGTGTCAGGAGGAGTACCTCAAAATCTGCCCTGGCCTTCATCTGTAACCAATGAATGTGGTGATACAGCCTTAGTGTAATATGATCGAAATTCCTCTCTCTCTCTCGCTCTCTCTCTCTCTCTCTCTCTCTCTCTCTCTCTCTCTCTCTCTCTCTCTCTCTCTCTCTCTCTCTCTCTCTCTCTCTCGTCTCCTCTCTCTCTCTCTCTCTCTCTCTCTCTCTTCTCTCTCTCTCTCTCTCTCTCTCCTCTCTCTCTCTCTCTCTCTCTCTCCTCTCTCTCTCTCTCTCCTCTCTCTCTCTCTCTCTCTCTCTCTCTCTCTCTCTCTCTCTCTCTCTCTTCTCTCTCTCACACAATGTACTGTAAGCCATCTAATGAAGCAGAAATGAAGTAGACTTATAAAATATAATATAAAATATAAAATATAAAATAAATGAATATACGGGCAGGCACCATCACAGAAGTTAAATTATCCCCCCATATCTATACCATCATTTCTTTCCCTATGAGGCAGACAGAATCAAGTCTATTCTTACCTACCAACTCACAAGGTGTTTCAATAATGAGCATCCTGCCTCCATCATCAGAATGCATGCTGCAGTCCTACTAATATGTCTAGGCTGTCCTCTCATCTGTAGTTGAATCACAGACCATTAGCCACAAGTGGTCATTGTGACCCTGGCAGATATCATGTTGCATTAATAGCATTTCAAGTGAGACCATGGTGAAGCAATATAGCCTACTAACTAGTGTCTTCGTCTGTATGACAAACAAACACTATTTACTCAAATATGAATCTTGCGCCTGGGCCGTGCTCAGTGGTCCAGGCACCTTGGCTGGTAATCCAGTCTGGCAGTGTGCCGCGGTTCGACTCCCGATCCCGACAGCCTTAACTGCATGTCTTCCCCCCATCTCTCTCCCCATTTCCTGTCAGCCTACTGTCTGTCCCTCCATAAAATATATAAAATAAAGACGAAAGCCACAAAAAAACATTAAAAAAATATATATATATATGAATCTTGCACATCACCACATAGTATAGAAATCCCCTAACAACCTGTATATGTGACAGTAAACTTGATTCTGATTATGAACACTGACGACTCCCACCACTTCGCATGAACGCGTCCGACCTCTCTGTGACCCCGGGTCTTGACCCCTGCTGACCCCCATTTGCGCTCCATCACCGCCTCCGGTTCTTTTTCACATCTTGGGAGATGGACAGAACACAGCAGACCCTCCTCGACGTCCAATAAATCCACTCAAAACGGCAATGGAGTGCTACTTCAAAGCTTATGGACAGCCACCCCCTCGCACCAAATCCGTCAGCCAAATGCAGCCAGAGAGAGCCAGACGTCGAAGCCCACTTATCTTTGATGTGTTTTAAATACATGCTCACTGTCAGAGAGATGGAGGACGTGCAGGGCTTTGGATAAAATAAGGGGTGAGGGGACATTTTGCATGTGGGAAACGTCATAGGCTGGGTAGTATGGAAGAAAAAAAAATTATCTTTTTAAAATGTATGACCAAATACCTTGATATTGATATTGTGACAATATTGTATTGTGTCGATAATATCAATTCTATATAATAGTATACATTGAAAATAGCTAAAATAGTCGATATACGATTTTTGCTCCTCCTTGACATGTGTTTCGTTATTATCGTTTGAGGTTTGTGAGCTTGAAGGTCAACTATTTTTGCTATTTTCATTTTAAAGTATGAAATGAAGCTTAAGCTTAAATATCAGTCAGGGAAATCCCAGACAATACCTACGGTAGTCTCATATTACGATATAATAATATTGATTGATTTCCCAGTCCATCCAGAGACACCCTCCTATAAGCTCACGTGTCTTTGATGAACATGCTCACTGTCAGAGGAGAGGTGCAGGCTGTGGATGAAACAGGGTGAGGGAAATGTCACATGTGGGGAAAAAGTCTATATCGGGATTCGGGACACATTTCTCAAGAATAAGGAATTGGCAGCATGTCATGGAGGCTTGAGATCGGTGGAATAAAAGAACGCCATGCCAGTGTCTCTGTGTCTTTGATGTAGTGGCTGTCCTCTGGGCCGTCCCGCATAGCCTTAGATGGGCTGTGTATTATTCAGCCATTATCTGTCATTCATTAACTCCATTGAAAAGGGCCACTGTCGAGAAGACTGGGATTGATTGTATAACAGCCAGACAGGCAGCACTTTTTCAAGAGCTAATAGGTAGACAAACGTTGGTTAAATGAGGGAATTAATGATTCACAAATTGCAGCCATGTTCCCGAAACGTCCGGAACAATATGCCGATTAAGACAGGTTGTAAAGAAACAGCAGACACACTGTGGCTATGATAATACGATTAAAAGCTTCCTCTGTCGATGATTTGTTTATGAGACAGCTTCATGAGTCCTGAACCTTGCTTGAACCCCCCCCCCCCCCCACACACACACACACACACACACGCACACGCACACACACACACACACACACACACACACACACACACAAAAAATGATTTTGAATTCTTACCATCTTTATACTGATGGCATACTGTACGTGCTAGCATAATTAATAATTAGTAGTAAAGTAAGTAGCACCCCCATTAATTAATAAACACTGGAATGTCAAACTTTCACTGAATTCCTGATTCCAACACTACATTCTTCAGGAGCGAACAAGAGCAAGACACAGCATTTCACCGTGATCCTAATTATCTACACATCTGAAATGTCACGTTAAAGGCTAATTTATACTTCCTCCATGTGACCCTTTCAGCACGTTTCGCTCGATGGAAATGACGTATTGCGTAATTTGGCATAGTCCCCAGGGAGAAAAAAATATATAGTACGTTATAATGAGATGATGGCTGTCTCCACGCTGTCAGCTCCACACAGCAAGGGAAAAGATGGACTTTAATTCATTGGGTTTTAATTGAATATAGCATGACCTTTAACAGGTGTTTTAACACACACATACACACACACACATTGACACATACACAGTACACACACGAAAGAAATGAATGCAGCGTAATACATCACTTGGAGCGTGATTTGCCATTAATTAACTTTTTTGATGGGATAGTACTGTAGGCTATCTGGAATTATGTGTTTTTAGTTTTTACCAATTACACCTGGCGTCCCTATTTAATGTCATTATATTAAAAATTCATTTGAAAAATTGCAGATGTAGAAGCTCACGACGCCTTGTGATTAGGAATGATTTAGCACTTTTTACTCCTTTTTTAATTTAGTCAATTGTTTTTTACCCCTTTTTTATCCCCAATGTATAGTTGTTATGCTAATTAGTCCCTCCCAACACACATTTCTGTATATGTCACTGCTGTTATATCCTACTGACCTACCAGTGAGGAGCCCCCACCGGGTGGACGTAGAGCCTTCATCCCACTCCTCCCGCCCAACACTCCCTGCTGACATGTGCCACCCCAGCCTGTAGGAATATGTGCAACTAGAAAAAGTGCCCTTCTGGGCACAGGTCTCCACCAGGAGGATAGGAGTGTGTGTGATGTTTGGCAAAATGTTTAGGAGTAATATAAACATGTTTATTTGGTTTTTGTGTGTGTGTGTGTGTGTGTGTGTGTGTGTGTGTGTGTGTGTGTGTGTGTGACACGACTTGGCCTGTTGTAGCGCCACCATGAGGCTGATTTGAAAACTGTCAAGTGGCATTTCTTCCTCAGCCTAGTAGTGGGAATAGGCATGCACAGTTTCACCGCAATCGGATGCTGCATTGAGGAGTTGTGGCGATTTGTACAAAACGGGCTACTCCTGAAAACTTTAGAAGCCAATCGTAGCCAATCAGGATGGATAATTACGAGAAATCAAACAAATCACATGATCACATGACTATGGAGAGCATGTGTACCGATTTGCGTGAAATTTGGAAAAAATCTGAAGGAGTAATATTAGAAAATGTGTTTTACATATGTCGGCCTCCTGGTGGCGCTATAAAGAGCAGATGTGAAAAAGTCCAGGCAAAGGTTTTTCCTTGGCCTCTAGGGAGTGTGCATACATGGTTTTACACAGATCGGTGCAGTTATAGGTAAAAACACAAATCGGCCAGTTATAGCGCCACCATGAGGCTGAGTTGAAAATATTCATGTGGCATTTCTTCCTCGGCCTAGTGGGAATGTGCGTGCAAAATTTCACGGAAATCACACAATGTGTTCATGATTTGCAGCATTTTGTTTGAAACGGAGCACTCCTGCGAACTTTGGAAGCCAATCGTAGCCAATCAGGATGGAGTCTGAAAAATCTGAAAGACCCGTTTCGTTGAATGGCTCTAGAGAGACTGTGTACCAATTTGCGTAATGTTTGGACAAAATCTGTAGGTGTACTGTCAAAACATTTGTTTTGCACAAAACGGCCTCCTGGTGGCGCTATAACAGGCCAATGTGAAAACTTTGGAGCAGAGGTTCAGCTCTGGCATTCAGGTAGTGTGTGTGCAGAGTATGGCTGCGATCAAGCCAACGGTGCCAGAGATTAGCTGTTCACAGACGGACGGACGGACGGACACACGGACGGACGGACACACGGACACACGGACGGACGGACGGAGTGCAAAACATACTCTCTCCCCATGCCTTCGGCCTGGTGGAGACAATGACGGGCTTCTCTCTCCCATACACAGGCCAATTGTGTTCGCATTGACGCCTGACAAAGCCGGTTGCACAGCGGTTGATTTTGCACTTTTTGACAAAGTATCGGTCAAAACGTCAGTAATCACTGGGCTAGGACAAAAACCTGTCGTCGGTCACTCTACTTCACTTTTCAGTACACTAGCGGCAGGCACGCAGGCAAAATTTATGAACAACCCCGCTACCGATTCCAATAAAGAGGTGAATTGAAAGAAGGCTATGTCGTCAATTTCAATGACTAGGCAAGGTGAATGGATGACTATGCCATCAATTTCAAAAGGACACGACAATGTGCATGAGTCACTACTTTGTGACATTCACAGGTGCGGGGAGAACAGAGGCATGGCCTAATATGCATGCTGTAAATTCCAACAGGGCAGGCAAAATGAAAGCATGAAACGCTGTAGACATCCCAATGGCTGGCCTGTGTAAATGATGAAGTGAGTCATCAGTTTCAATGGGCTGTAAAGATGCAGGGTTATTACCCCTTCACACTGCACAGAGTAAATGTATGCATGAGTATTCTGTCAGAATGGATGCACTGGGCACACTATCAAACACCGCAGGGAGACAGCGTGACCGGAAAAGCATACTATTAGTATAGGAACAGCAATGGGCAAGAAATAATTACGGAACTTGTGTACTATCAATTCCAATGGGGGAAAAACAAAGTTATGCATTTTATCCGCTCCAGAGGGGGTATGGAAACATGGCCACTACAAGCTGTCTAGAATAGCCAAAATATCAGTTCATTGTTCTTTCACCCGGGAGCCCAATTGTTTCCCCAGAGTTGCTATCTTGATGTACCACTTAGTTCCTCTATATTGAGAGAGAGGGTTATGACTCATAATCATGTTTGTTCACCATTGTGGCAGTGCTGCCGGGAAAAGAATCCTGCCTAATCCGCGAGCAGATTCTATTCAGTGTTTATAATTAGCAAGCTGGTGGAAAAGGTCAAGAAAACGACAAGCTATTTTCCCCCCCACAAAATGAACCACGGGGCGATTAAGAACGAAGCCCTAGCTTCTGTAGCCTGAGGTGAATTTCCCTCTCAGCAGAGGAAGAGAGAGCAGAAGAAAGCCAATCAGAGAAACGGACGCAACAGAAGCCCAAGGGAGATGAGTACAGCATAGAGGGAGTAGAGAAGACAGACAGAGCAAGTTGGCAGGAGACCCCCGAAAAATGAGAGAAAGAGATAAATGGAGTCTCCTCCTCATGGGAAGCGTGGCCATTAGCCTCGGCTCCCTCCAGCACTGGCTAAGCCTGGATCGGCACTTTTCATCCAAGCCCGTGTAACTTAAATAATACATCTCTCCCTTTCTGTTTTTGGAGGGGTGGAAGGACGGACCAATCGACCGACCCACTGACAGTCTGACACCCAACCTTGCTCTGCCAAAGAGGATGGATCGTACTTATTTTCTAAATCTAATGAGTGGATTGCGGATTAAACTTGCTGACCGCATTCATGTTCCCCAGAGAATTAACCCTATTGATTTTGTTGACCCAATGCCCTTTGCTCTAGCTCTAGCACCACCCTTGGGCCAAAGTGTCCACTCCAAGAAAAAAAATCTTAAAACGAAATGCACTCGCTGAGTGCATTATGCTTCCAGAAACAAAGCTTCAAGCCAAAATGTCAAGCATGCACACAAGATGTCTGATGATCTTATTGGAAGTGAAGCACACGCAATGGAGTAGGCCTATTGTCTGTTTTTCTGTCCATGTGAATGGATGTTCGCATCACTGACATCGCTAGGTCTCTGACTTAGCCATAAATGTTGAGTCGAATATAAATGTGTGCAGATACAGGTGTGTGTGCGTGCGTGTGTGTGTGCGTGCGTGCGCACACAGTCGCACACGCATGAGAGAGAGGTGGCTGGAGGGGAGAGAGAAAGATAAAACGAGACCAAGAAGAGTGCATACATGCATACTCACGGGTACAATTATGAACTGAACTGGCCCACTGGTAATTAAGAACAAGCAATGAATAAGTGTGTGTGTGTGTGTGTGTGTGTGTGTGTGTGTGTGTGTGTGTGTGTGTGTGTGTGTGTTGCACTGCATATTTGATGGCTGAGGATCCTGCCTACCCCCACACCCCCCATCTCATAGTGTGCCCCCTCTCTCCTTTTGGTACTAATATTTCTGTTTTACTCATCCTTAATCCCCTCTCATCCCCTGCTCAGCTCTCTTCTCTCACACCTTTTCATATTATTTGTCCACCTCTCTCTCTCTCTCTCTCTCTCTCTCTCTCTCTCTCTCTCTCTCTCTCTCTCTCTCTCTCTCTCTCTCTCTCTCTCTCTCTCTCTCTCTCTCTCTCTCTCTCTCTCTCTCTCTCTCTCTCTCTCTCTCTCTCTCTCTCTCTCTCTCTCTCTCTCTCTCTCTCTCTCTCTCTCTCTCTCTCTCTCTCTCTCGCCACCCGTCATCTCCATCTTTCTTTTTTCCCCTCCCACCCTCCGTCTGCCTCCTTCCTTTGTTCTGGTCCTTAGTCTCCCTCCCTCTCCCATCCCATCATTGACGAATGGCTTTGATGAATGGCTTTCAGCCGGTGTGTGTGTGTGTGTGTGTGTGTGTGTGTGTGTGTGTGTGTGTGTGTGTGTGTGTGTGTGTGTGTGTGTGTGTGTGTGTGTGTGTGTGTGTGTCTGTCGTCATGCTTGCAAATTCATGCCATACTCTAAGTCTGTTTGTGTGTGTTTTGTGTGCCTATGCATACAGTAAATGTCTGTGTGTATATGTGTCTTGTGTGCATGTGCATGCCTATGCGTGCGTGTATGCGCGCGTGCGTGTGTGCGCGCGCGTGCGTGCGTGCATGACAGAGAGTTCAAGTGCATGTGGGCGTGCTGTCAGGATCCCCACCCGGCCGCATCGACCCAGGCGACCATCACTATCTCAGCCAGGCGCCACCGACCGACGCTTCCAGGGGACAATTAAATCCCCCGCACCAGAGGGGGCAGCCATCTGACGCAAAACAAATGCACCTGTGACAGGCAAGACTCCGTGGAGTAATGACATATGATCCCGGGCTGTCAGACAGGTCTGGCTGGGTTTGATAGCCCGGGTCAGCGCCGACCGTCCATTATGAGCCAGTGAACCCAGCAGCAGTCTGCAGCGTTCGATCGCCCTTCCCTGTAGTGCACACACGACCTGGCACCCCTGCTGTCTGTGGCTCAGCAGTACACACAGGAAGGAGCATTTCCAGTTGCTGTCGGGGAGAAACCTCTTCATTCTTTTTACTTTTTGTGCTATGTTACTTGATCACACTATACAGTGTCACACAAAAGCAGCATATCTGCAAGCAACGCGTTTCGAGCTTGTAGATCTGGTACTTTTGCCATTTTTTAATTTTAATCCTCAAAAGTGAATCCTGAACAGTTTTGGACATATGAGGTTTCCACCCGACATAGACGATATGCTCTGATATGGTGAAAACCAGCGGTTCTCAAACCCCAGTTTGATATGCTGCCGTCAGACCAGGAGAATGAGATTACAGTACCAGTCTAAATAACGGTTTATTAAATTAACTCTGAGACCAATAGAAATAAATAGACCGGTAAGACTCCATCATTTAGCTGGAGACCCGCTGTAAGCCCCTGGACCCCACTTAATTTTGAGAACAAGTAGCATGAACACATGTCAGCTATAAATACTGCATGACCAGGTGATATGCTGACATTTTTGTATTCTAGTATCAATGTATATTTAACTCCCAGGGTTAAAAATTTACAATTTTGCTGTATTTTAAGGCTGGGGTAAAATCCATTGTTCAACTGCAATTGTATGTCTTGACACGTCAAAATGCACACAGTCTCAACCAGATCAGAGGCGTTGGAGGAAATGGGATGAATAATTTAGACGCTCACTATACAGTCATTTTTTTCTGCTCAACGTTTTAATGTGACATTTTATACATTATATAAACATTATTCACATTAAATTTCTTTAAGGTCTACTACTGAAGTGAGCCTACTCTTTACACATGATCAAATAGGACCCAATAGGACCCAGGGTGACATTCCCTTCCAGCTGATAATTGGGGGTGCTCCATAGTGTTCTCACTCACACATCATTGCTATTTGCTTTCCAACCAACGGTGGAAAGTATAACTAAGTGCACTTCCTCAAGTACTGTCTGTACTTAAGTACAATGTTGAGGTACTGAGGAAGTATATACTGCAGTGTAGGGTTTAAGTGCAGTGTGATCCCGTTTAGGAGATCATGAAGTGTTTGAAGGTTTTGACTGAATCTCGTGTACTTTTCCTAGCATACACACTTACTGTGCTTTTTGTAGCGCCATGCTGTACAAGCATGGCTAGTGATTTAATAACTTTAAGCAGGGCACGGAGGTTCAAACCGCCCCAGTGGCGCTGCTCGGCGGCTGACCAAAGAAACAAGACAGTGCTTTAATTGGACAGCTCCTGTGTATGTGTGTGCGCATGCACGCACGCACGCACATGTGTCTTTGTGTGTCAAAGAATTTGTGAAGCAGAATTTCAAGGGGGCACATATGTGACATGCACAGCCTTCACTGATGACTAAGTTACTGATATTTGTGAATAGCTGTCAGTGCCTCACTGGGATAACAGACACGTTCCATCGTCTCCATTTAACTTTCTGGTCTCCGATTAAAAAGCGACCACAGTGGGATGAAAATAATAAGATGAGACGTTTCCTTTTCCTTCTTTTTAACAATTCATGAGTTTAAGTATTTAAATGGGGAAATGTTTCAACCTGTTCCCCCGCCGTACGTTCGTAACTGCTGACCGGCAACCACGCTGGCATGAAATTAGAGGAAACGATACTTGGGGTAAAAAACCTTAATAACTTTGATACATTTCAATAGTGCTGACAGCGGAGCAAGTGTCTTAAAGGCGGGCGGCATCAGCAAGTATGCAAAGTGTGAGGCCATGATGCGGACACTTTCTCTCACAACACGGTGAATTAGGTTAATTCGGTTTGAGGTGCGGCTCCCCCGGTGTGAGGAGGGAGCGCAACACATGACACGCAGAGAAGGAGATCAGTGGAACAAAACAACCGAACAAGATTGTTTGTTCTGACACCGTTTTTTGTCCTGTCTTTGTTTTTCATCAGCCACGCTTTGTCATGTGTTTCAGTCTGACAGATTCACCAATGGGTTTTGTCAGTGGATATGCCCAAACACAGCAGTAATCCTCCCTGCAGTAAATAAACCTAATATTGTCATGGTCTGTGACAAATATAGTGCAAATATATACAGTATATAGTGCGATGTGAACAGGCTACACACTCTCACTCCCCAAACGGCCTATAGTGATTTCTTGGGACGGGGGTCCCCCAGTGACCCCCACACATCATCTGACGGTGTCTGGTCACTCCCGCACTCCTGGAACGCTGAAGTGCCGTTCTCAAACCGAATACACCAATGGGTGTCGGCTCTACTAACAGTTAAAACGACGGAGGCACCGCCGAGCGAGACGGCGACTTGTGCCCAATGTTACTTACGATGCCCGCTTCAGCTGACCCTGCACCGTTTGGGTTATAGAAATATGTAGGAGAAAACTATCGCACACCTAGCAATCAGGCGTATGCACAGGTGCGTAGGCCAGTGGACATCAAAGAAAGCAATAAGGTACACCCACACACTGTGTATCTGCTCGGCACAAGAGTATTGTCTTATTTAATGAAGCAACGTTTCGGTCACTAGGGACCTTCCTCAGGCAGGTTATAGAAATATGATTTTTTTTGTATTAACAAATATGCACAGTAAGACTTTCATTTAGCCAATCTGTACCTAATATCCTGACCAAATAAATACACACGCACGTGCGCGTGCACACACACATGCGTACCCGCAGATCAATACAAATATAAATACCTATACTGGGACGTTGTGCTCACCAGTGTGGAAGTGGAGGCATTAGTGACAGCATCAGGGCTGTGTGATTGAAGCTCCCTGCTTTGTTCATAAATCATCAGACAGTAGTATAATTAGTACACGCCGCATTGGGCCTGATTGATTACAGACAGCAGTACAATGACTGGTGCTGACAGACGCACATGCACACACAACGCTCACATGACACAAAGCTGCCTGCCGTTCAGATTGAGTGGCAAGGACACGCGTGAAATAAAATCATGATGATCAATGATGGCATTGGTTGGGCATGTAGTATTGTATACTCACACGCAATCGACTAACGACTCTGCTGTGATCTCAGTTGGGCATTACGGTACAGAAAAACTGCATCATCTCAGCAGTTCCTCCATTTCAAATGGCTAACACTGTAACAGGTGTGTGCGTGTGTGTGTGTGTGCGTGCGTGAGTGAGTGCACGCTCCTGTGTCTGCCGTCATGCTTGCAAATTTAATTTATGCCCGAGAGAAACTGCATTGCATTTGTGTATGTGTGAAAATGCCTTTCACACTCTGCATACAGTAGCTCTACACATGCACACGTGTTCATCATTTGTGTGTGTGTGTGTGTGTGTGTGTGTGTGTGTGTGTGTGTGTGTGTGTGTGTGTGTGTGTGTGTGTGTGTGTGTGTGTGTGTGCGCGCTCCCCTCAAGGAGCACAGCATACATCCTGAGGTGATGTTTAGTAAT
Source organism: Electrona antarctica (assembly GCF_951216825.1). Classification (NCBI taxonomy): domain Eukaryota; kingdom Metazoa; phylum Chordata; class Actinopteri; order Myctophiformes; family Myctophidae; genus Electrona; species Electrona antarctica. The sequence goes on along the minus strand of NC_136796.1, from coordinate 24,213,925 downwards.
GGGGAGAATTGATGTAACAAACCGAGCGAATGGCTGCTAAAGAGACAACGGCTCATTAAAACAAATAGCAGCTCCATGTGCGTCGGAAACATGCAAGTCATTAGCATGACAAAGACGTGCCATGAAAAGAAACACACACTGTGTTCTTACACAGCCAGGGAGACGCACGCGCACGCACACACACGTAGTGAGTTATTGATCACAGTAGAGGGCAGAACTACAGAGAGATGGGGTCAGGGTGATACATTATCTTAATGCACTACTCTCCCGTGGTTGTCTCACACACAG
>NC_136796.1:24198637-24211137 GCF_951216825.1 Electrona antarctica | reverse complement strand
CCACCCGTAGGAGAAAACTCAATTATTTCGGTCATGACCCACACTTCATGACCATAGGTGAGAGTATGAACTCTCTTTTCGTCAAAACAGTGCGGTACAGCGACTGCAATACCGCCCCTGCCGCTCTGATTCTCCGGCTGATCTCCTTCTCCGTCCTCCCCTCACTCGTGAACAAGACCCCGAGATACTCCCTACCTGGACTGCACAATCCAGTACGTACATACGTACATACAATCAGAATGTACTGCATACATATACCTGTACTGTACATACAGTATGAATGATACAAATACAGTATGAAACAAAATAATAAATTATACATATTCAGAATCAGAACAAATAATATAAACAAGACAAGTAAAAACTATGAATTGTAGTAGACTTATAGTGTTCACCCATTGTCCCTCATTTTGTGGCAGGCTGATACATATTTTGCTGCCAACCTGGAACATTCGGCTTTCTCACCTAATAAGTAGGGAATTGCCTGGATAGAGTTAAACTGTATCCTTGTTTTTGTTATTTCTGTGAATTTAGGGTAGTATTCTTCTCTAATGTGTTTATATTTGTCACATGCAGTCAAGAAATGGAGCTCTGTGGGCTAGCCTGTCCTCTCCTGGCAACAACAGAGCTGGTACGGTGAAGAATATCAACAAATACAACCCATCGATGGAGGCCAATTCCACCCGATGCCAATGCCACATCATAAAATTGCTATGAATAAAAGTGTGTGTGTGTGTGTGTGTGTGTGTGTGTGTGTGTGTGTCTTAGCCTCATCAGGAGACACAGAAGGAACAGGGGTGGGCAGACGGGGGGTGAGTAGTTAAAGGAAACCGACAGAGCAGAGGGGGGCAGAGAGCAAGAGAAGGTGAGAGAAAAAACAGATCGACAGGAAATGACAGGTAAGGAAGAAGACAGGAAGAGAAAGGATCGAGACAGACAGACAGACAGACAGACAGACAGACAGACAGACAGACAGGCAGGCAGGCAGGCAGGCAGGCAGGCAGACAGACAGACAGACAGACAGACAGACAGACAGACAGACATAAGAGAGGGGACTACGCAAAAATGGGAGGAAAAGAACCCGAGGAAGAAGCAGAGAGAGAGAAGCAAGACAATGGAAAGAAAGACATGAGAGGAGAGATGGAGAGAATAGAAACAAGGGAAAAGCCATAAGCAAGGCAGATATGGTGGATTGATTGAATTGCAGGAGACGATATGGGACTGGAAATGAGAGATCAGGGGATAAGAACTACAGAGTAAAAAAAAGACATTAAATGAGTTAGGGGAGAGGGGGGGGGAGGGAGTGGAGAGGTAAAGCCCTGGGGCCTGACAGTACATTTTTGCTTTAGTATGCTGCTGCCCATACAGCACCTTTTCAAAAAATGTGAATATTGTGTAAAAGTTCATTTTCTTCCCAAATATAATTCAAAAACTGAAATATATATATTCTCAATTCATTGTGCATATAGTGAAGTATTTAAAACGTTTGTTTTAATCTTGATGATTATGGCATACAGCTCATGAAAATCAAAAAATCCTATATCAAAATATTAGAATATTTTACGAGACCACTAAAACATTTTTTTTTAAACGAGAAATGTCGACCATCTGTCAAGTATATTAATGTATGCAGTCAATACTTGGTCTGGGCTACTTTTGAACAAATTATTTCATCAATGGGGCGTGGCATGGAAGTGATCAGCCTTTGTTCACTGTTGAGGTGTTATGGAAGCCCAGGTTTGCCGTAAGTTAATTTGTATTGTTGAATCTACTGTCTCAGGCTTCGTACACACATAAAGAACAACTGTGCTGTGTTTCAAGGCTGCCCCAATGCTTTTCCAATGGAAGTCACGTGGTTTGACCAAACAGTTGTGTGTGATGGGGGGAGGGGGGGCAATCAAACACAAGTGTTTGGTCAAACCACGTGACTTCCATTGGAAAAGCATTGGGGCGGCCATGAAACACAGGCAGAGCACAGCACAGTTGTTCTTTATGTGTGTACGAAGCCTCACACCTTCCTCTTGACAATACAACCTACAACGTTCTATTCTATATCTAAGTATAGAGGGTTTAAGGTCTGTTTAATCAAGTATAGAGGGTTTAAATGGTACTGCATTTGTTTTATCAAGTATAGAGGGTTTAAATGGTACTGCATTTAGAGGGAAGTATAGAGGGATCATGATTATCGTCCCATCCCTATGGTGTACACAAACAGCGGATCTACAGTAAAAGCTCAGCCGCGTTGGCACAACTATGTATAAATCAAACCAAAATGTTCTGTGTGTGTGTGTGTGTGTGTGTGTGTGTGTGTGTGTGTGTGTGTGTGTGTGTATAAGTGTGTGTGTGCGTGTGTGCGTGCGGTCAAATGTGGCCCTGGGGCGAATTTTACACGGCCTGCAGCTTCATACTTGAATTGTATTATGAACGGCCCGCCCAACAGTATGGGACATTTTTACAGGTTTTTTTAACCTGGGCATTTCCCAGGGTATAATTTGTCAGTGTTCCTTGTTCCTTGTATTTATTTATTTGTTTACCTTGCTTGCTTGGTTACATTTGGTAATGTGACAAGGCTGAAAAAAGGCTGAGGTACACTTTTTGTTCACAGCACAATCGTTTAAATCCAAAGGTACATTATGTAGTTGGCCCTTGGGTGTTTTATTATTTTCTAATATGGCCCCCTTTGAAAAAGGTTTGGACACCCCTGATGTAAGTAGTGAATTGTGGGTGAGCTTGTACATACAGTAAATCTGAAAACATCTGTGTGTGTGCAAGCATGCGTAATTACTCAATCCCTACATTAATCAGAAGTGACATTCTGTTGAAAGCTTACAACTAATGGATCATGTGATATTTTTTCCATTTTTCCACACGAAAATCATTGAATTTGCGAACGGCAGCAGTCTGTTCCATTTTTGTTCAATTTGTCCCTAATTCTAATCATTCCAATTTTTGTGGCAGGCCAATTAATTCCCCTGTATTTCACAGTGCCTTTGGGTGTTACTTTAGTCAACTGTTGTGTCTGTGTGTATGTCTGCTTTTCTCTGTGTGCGCGTCTGCCTTTATGTGCGTGTGTGTGTGTGTGTGTGTGTGTGTGTGTGAGAGTCTCTTTATGTGAGACTTAAGGTCTGTTTTTGTCACCAATTTACCACCACACACAAGTTAACACAGCATGATTAATAGTGGTGGAAGAAAACCGCTCATCTGGAAACGCGTCGAGGAGAACTCTGATATAGCGACGCATTTCATCTAAAACAGAGATATACATAAGCCTGAGCAGAGTCTTATAAAGCAATGTTGACATATGGGGAAAGTGAAATGAAATATTCATGCCGTTTTGTATATTGCTCTTGACATAGGTGCTCTAGGTCTAGCGCAATAACAAATCGATAGGTCATGATGCACCACTAGGAGAAATTGCCAGAAGAAAATTACATATTGGATCATATATATATATATATATATATATATATGATCCAATATGTAATTTTCTATATATTTTCTATATATATATATATATATTTGAGATCTGTTTCACCATACAATGAGCACACAAGTAACAGATACAAATATCAACAAAATGTAGACTATCATGCCCAGTAACCCATCATACCAACAACACCAGTGACATACCAATGGCATTTTTTCAGAGTTTAAAACTCAAACTGTGGTCATTACCAACTACTGGCATTGGCATATTACAATTACAGTAGGCAAGCCTAGTTCAGGCAGACCCTGAATACTGCAACACAGTGGTTCCCAAAGTGGGGTCCGGGGACCCCAAGGGGTCCTTGAGGGAGTTCCAGGGGGTCCCCAGCTAAATGATAGTTTGGAACCAAATGGACCCTTATGGGTCTGTAACTCTGGGAGTGTACAAATGGAACCAAATGGACCCTAACGGATCCATTTGGTTCCATTTGTACACTCTCAGAGTTAAATTAACATTGATTTTACAATATAAATTGGGGGTCCCAGAGATAGAAATGCCATTAAATGGGGGACTGTAGACTAATTCATGCCAAACTGGGGGTCCTTGAAATGAAACAGGTTGAGAATCATGGAGGGTCCCTGGTGGTACTTTTCAAATGGGGGTCCGCGGACAAATTGGTGTCAATTTGGGGGTCCTTGACATGAAAAAGTTTGGAAACCACTGCACAGGTAGAGGTTTGTCCTTCAAAGTCCAGATGAAATGGCATTCCAGTATCTACATTAACTTCCGTACCATGACATATTTGATATTTCCATGAGAAACAGAATAGGCAGACGTTGGGAGGAAATTGAAAATGGAAAATCACGTTTGATATTGAATATTGATTGATGTGTGTGGATGTCATAATATTATCAGTTGACATCGGTTTGTTCAAGCCTATGTAAGCACACACCACATTTCGTTAGAACACCTCAATTTCCCTTCGGGGATTAATAAAGTACATCTCATCTCATCTCATCTCATCTCACCACAGGAAGAACGTGAATGGATTTTCATATAAACAAAACAAATTGAGTTACAGTATACAGATACATTCCAAAATAGGTGCACAATATGACCGGGAATGTGATCTAAATGGGTTTATATTAAGGCATTCTTCATGTAATCTAGCCTTTATGTCATTTAGGCGAAAGTTTCCAAACATTCTCATAAATAGTAGATGTGCAAGCTCACAACATGTGTTGCGTTGTGAGCTTGTATCAGCGACTTTTTGAAAAACTTTGATAAGGGCTTAATGAGTTAAGCTGCATTATATGTATTATGTACAGTCTTGAAGTATTGTGAGCATAGAAACAGAGCGTGGAAGAGTGGAACATACGCTTATGAGCCACACAGGGAGTAGTAGAATATATTATTTGTGCCCATCCTTTCATGGCATGCTGAATAAATATTGCCATTGCACTGTCAACTGGATGTGTGCAGCCTAATTAATAATGGTACAATGAAGCTGGCCGTTTTCCCTCTCATTTGTGATCTAATCTCTTCTCTTTTGGCGGCAGGGCTGGTACTGGGAGTTGAGTCGTTCTTTCGAAAAGGAATCCATTATGTGAACGCTTTTATCTCACCAATGCCGACTATAAATTAACGAAGGATTTTCCTGCTCCTCTGCCTGCGCAATTACCTAGACAGCTCAACTGGGTAGAGCCAGAGCCAGAGCGAGTGAAGCTTGGTTAAATAATATATGTAGATGCACGGAAGCAGCATGCAACGGTGTAGGGAAAGAGGAATAATTAAACTACATTAGAACAGCAACAGTGGGGAAAACTTTGCACCAAATCTGACCAAATGAATGCAGAGCCCAGACTCTGTTTTGCTTGCTATAAGCTCTGCAATTTCTGTCCAGTTAATTGAAGAGGCCGTTTAACTTCTGGCTATTTGCTTTGAAGGAACGTGCTCGCCAAGTACAATATGAAATGCCTGCATATCTCTGCACAAGGAAAAATGGAGATGCATACATTTCAGTGCTGAGTTTGTCGAGGAGGCAGAGTCATGATGGAGCTGGGGTGTGGGCAGAAAACCTTGGTATCTGGGCTCCCACGGCCCCTAATAACATTAGTTAACCACTTTAACCCTGGTGTCCATATTCTGAGCATGTCGTAATGGTTTATAGATCTACAAGCTCACAATATGTCACATGGGGATGCATTGTGAGCTTGTAGATTTGGTTAACTAAAATTATCGTACTCAAGCAATACCATCAGTGTCCGGACCGTGTGTGCACACACTGTCCAGAGCTTCTTCGACAACCACTAGCCGATTATAATGCATATGTTGCTTCTGGTTGTAGGCTCTAAACGAGGCCCTAAGGGTTGGAATTGATGATTCTTGTAAACACAAGTCTTTACAAGTTGTTTTTTACAGGCAACGGGTGGGCAGAATGCTACTCCGTACACCTGTACAGCCGCAACTTTATGGGTTTATGGCTCTGGTAGGGTGGGCCGCCTGGGAGGCAGAAGACTTCTGGTTCCATCCTCCTACTGTCTGCGTGTCGAAGTGGCCTCAAACAAGACACAGAACCCCGATAACTGGAGTGTGTGTGTGAATGTGCATTGCTTTGCAGCACGTATTGTGTAACAGTGCGCTGCGGTGTGTATGAATGGGTGAATGAAGTACATTGTGAAGTGCATTCGAGTGGGTGGATGAGTAGAAAAAGCACCATATGAAGCATTTACCTGTGATAATTATACTGCAGAATCTCTAAAAGGGATGGATTGCTGGCTGCAGAATGATTGTCACTCATGTGTTTTTGACAATGGGGAGTCAAGCAGTCATAGACAGATAAGAGGGAGAAGAAAAACACACAGGATATAGCTTCTCACTAGTGTTTTTTTTTATAACCAGAAACAAAGCCTACATACACTCACACGCTCTCCCAGGCAGCTTATTCAGGATGGTATCAACAGCTTTCTGTTTGAGCAATATTTTGATCCTTTCCTTTTGTTTAACAATATACACTTTGATCCACCCCTTTTGTAGAACAATAAACTAAGACCCAAGATTTTGTGTTAAGACTCAAAAGTATCGTCCAATTAATACACACCACCTGTCTAATTATAACTTGGACTGATAAATATAACCGTAGAATGTGTGTCGCGCTGTGGAGGTGGGTTGGGCAGAAAGACATACTGGGATATAATCCAAAAGTGTTTCATCTTTTATAAGAGCTTGAACAGCTTTTGATGCAGAGGAAATAAACCGGAAAATAAGAGTCGACTTTGCTTTGATTTTCCCCCAGGTTGAACTTTGCCTTTGGTAGTAAATTTCAATAAGGAAATGCTGCAACACTGTTATCTCATTTCAGATTGGCATCAGTCCAGTTTCTGATGTCAGTATTATTGTAGGCCTGTTCCATTTTCTATCAGACCTGAATTATACATTGATTTTGTGAATTGAATTAGTGAAAGGACCCAATATTTCAAAGGGCTGCAATATGGACATATTTTTAAATTAATCTCCATAATAACCAACAATCAATGAGTGAAACAGTGAGAAGGCCAGACGTGTCTGGCAGATATTCCTGCCTCAAAGCTGAGTCGTCAGGAGGATGTATTCCGACACAGACATCACAGAAATCCATTTTAGAAGACCAGTCTGGGGCGTTTAGCCCATTGACTATGACTCACAGAATATTTGACGTTACTGCCCAACTGTTTTCCAAACAGTATAGTGTGGTCCATTTGATTTTGGATGAAGCCAAGCATGGATTCCATTCATTTCAGTAGGGTATGAACATCTACAAGATGACCTAAACCTGTATTTATCCCTGGGGAGACATGCAGGTGGCATAGCAGCAACCTAGCAGTGAGAATGAAACACAGGAGAGGTAGGGAAAAAAGGAGAGCCAAAAACAAGCCACGAGTAAATACTTAAAATACTAAAATATTCACAGTGAGTCAATTGCAAGTCCATGCAAGTGTCAGTTAACATACAAGTACATTCCTGAGTGGCAAACAAAAAAAAGACAGCCAGTCATCCACTCAGAGCCTTTGATGAAATAGAAATTACATGATATCAAAATTCTGTCCAAAGTGCAAGAACAAAAACGGAAAAACAAAGAGTGAATATTCACTGGTAAATGGTAAATGGTGCATTTATATAGCGCCTTTATCCAAGGCGCTTTACATAGATTGTGCATTACATTCACCCATTCATACACCGATTGCGGCAGAAGCCATGCAAGGTACCAACCAGCACATCGGGAGCAATTTGGGGTTCAGTGTCTTGCCCAAGGACACTTCGACATGTAGACAGGAGGAGCCGGGATTCGAACCGCCGACCCATGGATCATTGGACGACCTGCTCTACCTCCTGAGCCACAGCCGCCCCTTCCCACTGGAACTTGGTTCATTCAATTATATTTGTCTATAATCTATTAACCTATTAAGACCTGAGGCCGATTCTACAAAATGTCTTCTAAATTCCTTTTCTGAAAAATGTAAATTGCTATATCAGTGGTGGTGCTCAAAGGACCACCAAAGCTGTAGAAAGATTTGAATAAAAAAATGCTTTCCCGGTATTAATGGCTTAACCACTGAGTGCTGTGTGAAACGGCTCAGACGTACAAACAGGGTATTAATAAATCTAATTTAATTATAGCTTGTAGGTGTACCATGTAATGTAAATCCAGTTGGTGAGCTGCGACCGTGTTTTGTTTTGTTGTTTTCCCATTCAGCTCTATGTTCTCTGATGCAACACACTAGATATCGCAGGCTCAGAGACAGATCAGATATTAAAGAATGAGCTGGAGCTTAGTACATTTTTCATCAGGCAAAATAACAGATTGTGGATTTGTGTGTGTGTGTGTGTGTGTGTGTGTGTGTGTGTGTGTGTGTGTGTGTGTGTGTGTGTGTGTGTGTGTGTGTGTGTGTGTGTGTGTACTGTATACTGTGTGGGAGAGCTTGCATTGTCTGTGCAGCTTGCATGCGCTGTGATAGTGCGCCAGCCATTGACAGAACAATTAACTCTCCTAATTAAATCGGGCTGTGACAAAATAATGGAAAATGGCCTTTTCCCTGGCATGTGTGCGTTCCGCAGCACCGATGACAACACGGGAGCCAGGCAGGGCCATCGTGTTCGTGTCCTCTTCCGCTACCAGTCCCGTCAGTCAGGCTGGCTCGCCAGCCCGGCCTGTCACCCCCTAACAACCCACCAGCTAGCCCAGACTGTCAGTCATCTAGCCCATTAGGGTCTGAGGCCCATTCTACAAAATGTATTCGAAACACTTTTTCTATGAAAAGCGTATGTTGCTATATCAGTGGTTCTCAAACCTTTTTCATGTTAAGGACCGCCAAAATGATGTGTGTTTGGCTGCGGACCCCAATCTCAAAATTGTTCTGTTCCAGGGACCCCCATGCAGGAGCAAAGATTTGATTTAAAAAATGTTTCAAGATGAAAAAAAACCAGATCATAGCGCGGCACAAAGTGTTATTTTTGCATAGACAAAGGTTAAAAGTGGTTCAAACCTAAAAATAAAAAAAACACACTCGTGTGAAGTGAGGGGCGCTGTTATCATCACACATCATCCTACATCATCACATTCTGGCCAAACACTTTTGGCATCCTCACTTTTCTGTCCTCAAACATTTTTTTATCCTCACTTTTTAAGCCCTCAGCCAATCAAATCATCGCTACGGGGTACCCACAGACACACAAAGCTGGGCATAGGAGGGGCTAGCGCCTCTCAAAAATTACACAAACGCTTTCCCGGTTTTAATGGGCTAGTCAGCAAGCCTGGCCCAAACCGATCTTCCAACTATACCACCAGTGCCACGCCGCTGCTGAAACAAAGAGCAACAGAGAGAGGAGGAGGAAGCCATCCCTCCTCCTCCTGCTAACAAGCCAGCTGCAGCGGGCGGGGCGGGGGGGGTCTGAAAATAAAGGAGCGTCGACTGTCGTCTCGTCTCGCACCTCCACCGCGCAAACACTGCATATCAGACACATACCTCAGTGATCTGCTTAGTTTAGCCTTGTCAGCGCGTGTGCTTGTGTGTACAGTATGTCTGCGTATGACAGGGGTGTGGGTTGCACCAGTGTGTGTGTGTGTGTGTGTGTGTATGTGGTATCCCTGAATGACTGTGTGAGTTTGTACTAGTTGAGTGTGTGCGTGTGTGTGTGTGTGTGGATTTGTCACATGCTAATGCTAAAATGGTACACAGCACTGAGCCAACCATGGCTGGCTGTATGTGTCAGACTCAGCATTAGGGGATATAGAGCGGTTTAGGAAGCAGCTGACTGACTCGCTCTCTCTCACACACACACACACACACACACACACACACACACACACACACACACACACACACACACACACACACACACACACACACACACACACACACACACACACACACACACACACACACACACACACACACACACACACACACACACACACACACACACACACACACACACACAATCCCCCCACCCCTCACTCATACAAACATGAATATCCCCATCACAGCCCTTCTGCACATGCTAAGCAGTTCTCAACATACACACACACACACGCACACAAACACACACGCACACGCACACACACCTCCTGCTGCCAATGGAGAGAAGAAAGGCTAGAGTTGAGGAGAATGACACAGCTTTTATGTTTTCAGCAAGGACAGACAGGAGTCTGGATGGCTGTCAGGAGACCTGCCATCAAGTTCTACTGCTGCCAGGCAGACACACACACACAGAGAGAGAGAGAGAGAGAGAGAGAGAATTGAATTGAGAGAGAGCGCAAATTGGTGTCACATGAAGAGGGTAGAAAAGGTATCAGTGGAGGTGGTGTGTGTGTGTGTGTGTGTGTGTGTGTGTGTGTGTGTGTGTGTGTGTGTGTGTGTGATGGAGAAAATTGGTGTCTGCTGAGTGGTAAGGAGTACAGATACAAGTCGCTTCTCAGTATGAAGCCTGTGAGAGTGGAGGGGGATAATGGTTGGGAATGGGATCTCTCTCTCTCTGTGTGTGTGTGTGTGTGTGTGTGTGTGTGTGTGTGTGTGTGTGTGTGTGTGTGTGTGTGTGTGTGTGTGTGTGTGTGTGCATTGTGCTCCATTCAGCCACCCTCAATGCACCACTGGTCACCGATAGGGAATAAAACAGGAGGGGGTGGGGGTGAAGGGGACAGAAATCGAATAAGGAAGGAACAGGGGGTGAAAAGGGAGGAGGAAAGCGCGTAGCGGTGGGTCAGGGGGAGCGGGGAGGAGGCGGCATCCAGCTCGCTTTTCTTTTTGACAGATTCCACTGCCTCCTCCCCCCCCGACCCTGTCCTTCCCAGCCTCCGTCCGAGTCATTACACAAAAAAAAAAGTCTTCCCGACACACTGACACACAACAGGGAGTGTGAGGGGGGGCTGTCACAGTGCACTAACCTCGACACCGCAAGACAAAAAAGAAAAGTTAGAGAGATAGAGAAAGAACAGGGAGGGGGATGGAGGGGAGGAGAGGAGGGGGTTGTAGGGGTTGCATGGGGGGGGGGATTCCTGGAATAGCTGCGACGGGATGACAGTTCAGCCCAGACCTGTCAAGTGGAGGACAGCCTTATAGGAGGGAGGTGGGTTCTAAATGGAGAGCTGGGATTCTCGTTGCGTTGCTTCAGGTTGGGGACATGCTAACATCATCCCTACGGATGTCCTTCCCATGAAGCTGGGTCTATATTACTGACTCGCACTCACCGGTGTCGCACACCCGACAGAATGGCGCATGGCGAAGCTTGTAGATCGGCTATTTTCCGGTGTACGACACCCAGCTGAAATGGCTGCCTGGCTGTGAGTTGAATATGCCTTGGTCCTGTCACCAACCCCAGACACATAGCGTCTCTTAATTAGGGTTTTATGGGGTGGGGGGCCCTTCCCACCCACCTATTTGCATATTCAAGCGTAATGTGCGATAACATCACATTTGTGATCGCACATTACGAGCCGAGATGATCTCAGTGCAAACTAAAGACGGCAAAACATAGAAGCCAAGCCAGGGCCGTGAGTCACAGCGTGCACGCACGCACGCACGCACGCACACACGCACACACGCACACACGCACGCACACACACACACACACACACACACACACACACACACACATCATGGTTAGCAGTAATCCTGTTAAGACGAGCGGATGTCAGTCTGCATTGTTTGGACGTGTATCTACTATCTGTGCTCTGTGTGTGTGCACTGGGCCTAAGCACACTTTAGATTCCATGCGCGGACAGAATAAGCTGTATTTTACGTCATTTCCGAGTTTTTAGACAGCTGGTGGATGGAAAAGAAGCTCCACCCCCGTGGCTGACTGCCGCAGAGGAGAGCGTTTCAGGGAATCTGTCCGTCGCGGCAGTCGGCCGCGGGGTGGAGCTTCTTTTCCATCCACCAGCTGTCTAAAAAGCCGGAATGACGTCGGGCGTCAGCTTCCTTTGTCCGCGCCTGTCCGCTAAAGTGTGCCCAGTGTCTGTGTGTGTGCTCTGTGTGTGTGCTCTGTGTGTGCTCTGTGTGTGTGTGTGTGTGTGTGTGTGTGTGTGTGCTCTGTGTATGTGCTCTGTGCGTGCGTGCGTGCGTGCGTGCGTGCGTGCGTGCGTGCGTGCGTGCGTGCGTGCGTGCGTGCGTGCGTGCGTGCGTGTGTGAGTGCGTGCGTGCGTGCGAACAGAACAGCATGCATCATCATCATCATGATCATCCCTAGCTGATCTACATCGACATGTGAGCTTGTAGATTAGCTAAGATTGGCTAAAATAGTAAAAAATGGCAAAGAAGGGATAAGGGGTAAGGTGGCGTGCAAGATAGGGCCCATACTGTGTGAGTGAGTGAGTGCTTGCGTTATGCATCATCTGCATACGTATGTATATTGTGCATGTGTCTGTGTGTAGTACCAGCGTGTCAGATTGCTGTTAGCATAAGCCTGACCTCTTTGGACAATTAGTTATCTAATAGGTTGTTAGTGCTCTTCCATTTAATGGGACTTCAGTTCATTAGGCATGAGTTACTGCTTGAGGTAAAAAATTATGAGTGCATTCATGGCATCGGATAAGCTCTCA
>NC_136796.1:24176137-24196137 GCF_951216825.1 Electrona antarctica | reverse complement strand
TAATGAACATAACTCTTATGTATCTTAATAATAGCCTACATATTGAGTGAGACTTAGCTATATAGAATTAATTAAAAAAAGATTAGGGGGCCACGGCGCACAGCGAGCCTACACGCACCTATCGCCAGATGGCCCTGTGCTCTCACTTCAATGTGAAATGCTTACACGCACCAAACATTTGCTGCCACTATCTTCATTTACTTAATTTTCGTCTACAACAACTCATAGCCCCGCCATCATCCCACAGATCACGTGTCACAAGTGTAATGCATGTTGGGAGGGACACAGATTAATGCATCAGTTTTCCGGGCAACATTCCCCTTGTCTTCTCCACCGCACCTCCACTTTAGGAATTAGACAGCCCCCTGGCAGCAGAGCCACACGGGGAAAACACCTCGGGCACATACTAGTTATTGGACACCTTCGTAATGTTTGCACGTCAGTCGATATAACTTCAAACCAGACACGGGTGATTTTTTGGTGAAACAGCGTGGCCAACGCAGGGGGTGCGTGGGAGACAGGCAGCTGAAAGCCTGTACTGACACAGCGAAAGCATCGCCGCCTCCTCCTCCACCACCTCCTTCGCCGTGCCAGACAAATACAAACAGGGGTTTCGATACCCATTCCGCCCGGGACGGGGGATTTAGCAGCCACAATGTTGGACGGGGGAATTAGCAGCCAACGTAGCAGTTAACGTGAGCACATGCGCTGTTTCGAGTTTTCGACACCACACTTTTATATCTGTTGGATCATAACATATCAATAATATAATCAATAATATAACCACTCGAGGGAGGGGGAAGACAGATCCTGTGCCGTCGGTAAAATACAATGATAAAATACATACAGAGATGCAATGACATTTACGTTACCAAAGTTTGGCGAAAGCCCGGTGGCTGCCTGCTGACACCACACACACACACACACTTGCCCCCCCAGCTCTGGAGTATAGGCTAAGAACGGGGAAGAAGTTAGAGCGCGGATGCCCTGTAGAATTTAGTTTTTATTTGATCGGTTCACCATTAGCCGCTATGGACCCTACAGACTGTAGTAGTTTTAAAGGTGTGGTTCACCATTAGCCGCTATGGACCCTACAGACTGTAGTAGTTTTAAAGTTGTGGTTCACCATTAGCCACTATGGACCCTACAGACTGTAGTAGTTTTAAAGGTGTGGTTCACCATTAGCCACTATGGACCCTACAGACTGTAGTAGTTTTAAAGGTGTGGTTCACCATTAGCCGCTATGGACCCTACAGACTGTAGTAGTTTTAAAGGTGTGGTTCACCATTAGCCGCTATGGACCCTACAGACTGTAGTAGTTTTAAAGTTGTCAGCGAGCCATCAGATCGTTATGTATTTCACACTACAGGAGTCTTTCTTTGGACTGTCATTATATCTTTGTGCCTTTCACACTAAACAATTGATCGCCGACTAGGGATAACAGATGTGATCCAGACACGATACATATAGGCTACATAATTCGTTTTTCTATTCCAATTCATTTTGACATCTCCCGTACGTGTAGGCCGAGACCGACACAGGCCGCCTCTCTCTCTCTCTCTCCTCTCTCTCTTTCTCTCTCTGCGTGCAGTACACACACACAGGAATAAGCTACACAGGGTCTGTTTGTGTCTGTCTTTCTGTCTGTCGGACGGACGCTATAGAGTATAGATAATAACATAGCCTACTTTTGTGCCCCCAACAATTCCCTCCCAGTCAGTAATTGGATCTATTACATCGCATTACCCAAACTGTACATCATTTCGTGTTCATATATTCAGAACGGGTAGAGGACTAGTTTATATATACACACGATATATTTAAAAGAAAACTTCAAGAGTTCTACATTCTCTTGATGACGCAATAATGAAAGAAAATGCACTCAGGAGAGAAATTGCGTGAGCCTGTCGTGAGAAGCCGTCGACAACTGCAGTCACACTGACAACCTATTTCCTCAGCCTGGGGCTCACAAAGTGACAGACTTCCACAGCATCTGCATGATGACTGCAGGCATGGCACACGACCAATGAATCTCCTTGGCGATTGAGTAAATGGTCACGGACCCCTCCGTTCGACACGACAACTTGCAGTGTCTCTCGTGGCTCAAGTTCGTTTGAGACGACAGCCCTCCGTCAGGGTCTGAAACTGTACTCAGTCAGAGGGGGGCGTGACCATTTACCCAAACGCGAAGGATATTCCATGCTCACGCACGGCACGGTGACGGGACAAGGACAGCAGGGACCTCAAACGGGACGCCGTCTACTAACGGAGGCCTTTAATAATCCGCTTTGTGCGTTCAGTTGGTCTAATTTGCCATTCTTTGGGCTGGTTTCGTCTAACCCCCCCTTGAAATCTATCCAAAATCCTTCTGGTTGACTGATAAGCGGAGCCCACACATCAAAGAGCAGCAGGGAATGAGAAATAATGGAATGGTGCCTGCAGAAAGGAGCCCACAGGGGACAGGAGCAGACAGCACAGCGCCTCTGCGCTATCGCTGTTTCATTTGACAACGATATGCTATTTATGACACACAAAAGAAACTGCATGTATAAGTACAAGCCAAAAAAGAAACCCACGCACTGTAATTCTGTCGTGTGAATGTTGTACACACTGTCATCTGCCTAGAATCCATCTTTGCATGCATATATCTGTCCAACACCGATAAGGAAGGAACAGCTTTTACATCTGGGGAAACAGTCAACTTATTGTGTTTTTTTTACATATAAAAACAGATCACATCCCTGTAGGTCGAACAGAAAGGATGAAATGACCCCTAGGCGTGGTGAAAAAGAGGAAGAGAAAGAAAGAAATGAGACAGAGAGAGAGAGAGAGAGCGAGAGAGAGAGAGAGAGAGAGGGGAGAGTTGACAAAGGAGAGGAGAGCGTAGTATATGGTGATAGCAGAGGAGAGGACGAGAAGACAGAACATCGGGTGCATTGTGCTGCAGTTGTCAGAGAGAATTTTTCAATCAAGAACTGAACTACTGTGGGATATAGAAGCAATTAATCAGGGTTTGTACTAGCCACAGGGAAGGAAGCGGGCAGGCTAGTCATCAGCACGTACTTGAATGAGTGAAAGGGCTAAATTGTGTATCTATTTATGTGCCAAACAGTGTGTGAATGTGTGAAAGTGTGTGCATGTATAGCTTATACTGGGTAAAAGTATGGCAGACACATTCATTTGTAGTCTGTGTGAGAGGGTACTGTAGGTGCAATTGCATTTTAGCTTGCGTCTGCATGCATGTAGTATATTGGTTTGGGGGCGGCTTGTGCGGACGTCTCCATTGTTTACAAATTGATTTTATGAAGGAGGTAGTACACAAGTGTTAATAACCAGAACATTGTACAACGCATCTCCACGTCCATCAGGCTCACAGAGTAACTGGCATATATTATGTATATTGGCATATAAGCGATGAGACGGGAATTATCAACCCGAAAATGGGAAATAGTCGGCCGCCCACCTGTGCCGTCGGTAAAATAAAATACAGAGATGCATTGACAGTTAGGTTGACCATAGTTTGGCAGAGACCGTTGCTCGCTGCTGCTAGCACACAAGTTCCCCCCCAACAGAGCTGTAGGGGGGGAGGAAGGGTGCAGTGTCATCGTCACAATAATTGTAAATAATATTAGTGATTACAATATTAAACTGGGATTATTTAGCCATAATGGGTCAGGCCTATTGGCAGGAGAGAGATGATGGTTTGCGTTATGCTAATGAGAAACGATTTGTCAGCGTGCAGCAAGGCAGAACACACACAAACAAACACACAGTTGCAGACAATACATTATTTTAGGCACAAACCAACTTTCATGCACACTCGTCTTGTGCGTCGTGGCGGCGACACACCAACACAAAAACATTGGAAATTCAGTTAAGCCACAGGATATTGAACAGCCAGGGGCAGAAACAGAAGGTTCCAGAGAAGCCAAGCTATTGGCCCACACACAAAACCACTCCATTTCACACATGCGAGTAGGTGGGTGGGTGGCTGCAATGCTATAGTATTGCATTGTCTTCTAACTCTCTCCATCCCTCGCCAAGGCTGACCTGAACAACTTGTTCTGTGGATTACTCAGAGGTTGGTGAGAGCTAGGCGGGGGACTTAATGCAGAGTTGAACTGTGATGCTCCCTACGGTATTCTGCTAGATGTGCACCCAGTCCCAATCACTTTCAGGTAAACGTGCCAGGCTTGCAAAACAAGTATATTATTGTATAGCCTATAAAGTTTCCCTTGTTTTGTGTCACTGGTCGCCGTGAAATGATTAGGATACGAGGAGTAGCTACAGTTGTCAGAAGTGGAGGTAGCTTACTTCTTTGTTCTTTTGCATTAAGTGAGTGGTTAATTTCCATAATGTCCAAAGTAACCAGTATCAGTATTTTCCATTGGTCTCTATTTGTGTTGAATTTCAGTCATTTGTGTCTATATTGTTTAATTACGATTGTATTGTTTTGTTTGGTGTCACAAAAGACAGTTTTGTTTTGTCATTTAGGCTTCTCAGTACCAGATCATTTCAGATTATTATCATCTGTTGACTCCCTCCTTCATTCTGTGAATCACTAAGGTCAAGTGTTTTAATTGAGTCCTGCCAAACAACAGCACTGTGCTGCACTATTAAACCCTATTACCACGTCTATTACACTTAGAATGATTGATCCCACAAGAGAAATTTACTTGAAATTCACTTGAGGCAGTCGCTACAAATAATCTACCTACTAAAGTGCCGGCTCGACGAGGCCAGTGGATAGTCAAGACAGTTGATGAGGCTGGAGACCCCTGTCATGACATGAGACGAGAAAACAACATTATTAATTGCCCACGTGGGAGGAAGGAGCGAAATGTCAACTATCGTCTGTCAAAAGCTATGGCTACAGCTCCCACTCAAATGCGGAGCAAGGGAGCCATTTCCTGTTAGCCTCTGGCACACTAAATCTGGCAAGGAAACAGTGAGATGGAGAAAGGGCGCACGGAGGCGAGAGGATAGACTAGAGCAGTGCTTTCTAACCTTTTTCTCTCCCGATCTCTCCCTCTCTTCCTCTCTGCCTGCCTAAACCACTGTCTCCCAAACAGTGAGTCAGGACCGATTTGTGGGTCACAGACTATTTTGTATGGGTCACGACTTGAGTACAAATCCCATTTTCTTTTCCTACATTAAGAAATCACACCCATGTGAAGTGAGGGGCATTCTTATCACATCTCATGAACATTATGTGATTGTTTAGCCGATTTGCTCGTCGATTTGACGTACATTTCCCCTTCATTATCAATGGCGTTTAATGTTTGTGTTGCCACAAATTTACATCATATTTGGCGGACATTTGACCTAATTTCTCCTTTCATTGTCAATGGCAAATATGAGACGTATGTGGTCAAAAGCTGTATATAGGAGGGCTCAAAAATACAATTTTACATTTTTAATTATAAATGTTAAAACAAACAAAAAAATCTAAGAAATTCTATAAATGAAACAAATTAATAAGTAGTGAAAATAGCCGATCTACAAGCAACGTGGCGCGAAGCGATGCACTGTGCGCTAGTTTGGGTCCCGGGCAAATTACTAATCTCTCTTTTGGGTCTGGACCTGAAAAGCTCAGGAACCACTGGCCTAAACCACCCCACTTTCTCTCTCCTTTCGTTCAAAAGTGCCCTGAAGACCATAATGAGAACGAGAAGAGCGGATATAGGGCAATATAGTGTTAATTCCCCCCAAGCCAACAAAATTCACTGGCTAAAGAGATTGCACTAGGCAGGGCCTCCGTCAAGCGCTGAGCCAGGGGAGGGAGGGAGGGAGGGTTGAGAGAGAGAGAGAGAGAGAGAGAGAGAGAGAGAGAGAGAGAGAGAGAGAGAGAGAGAGAGAGAGAGACAGAGAGAGAGAGAGAGAGAGAGAGAGACAGAGAGACAGAGAGACAGAGAGAGAGAGAGAATAAAGAAATGGAAAAGCAAGAGAAAATGAGAATGGAAGATGTTGAACCAAAGTGTGAAGTGTGTGTGTGTGTGTGTGTGTGGGGGGGATAAAATGGAGGATCGGTATTCAAGACCTGTCAGGTGTGAAAGGGGCTTACATTTCGTTACTGGCAGGCAAAAATAATGTGTATGGGGTCGAGATGGCCCTGGACAATAATGTGCATACGTGTGTATGTGAGCACTTGTGAGCCCTCTACCATATAAAACCATTCAGCCGGATAAAGTCTGCGCTAAGACTCAATGTTGAATGAGGATCTGGAGGGCTGAGAGCGAGACCTACGTCTACCACAACAGAACATCCATGAAACGGTTCCGCCGAAATTGACAGCGCTCTCTTTCTGCAGTCCTCACGCTCCGTAATCCTTCTGTATGCTGCCGAGACGACCTGTTTGCAAAAGGATTGCACGAGAATGACACTGCCTCAGGCACGGGACCTGGCTTATTCCTAGAAACATGAGCTAGCAATAGCATGTGCTTTTTTTAACAGCTTTCCTCAAAAGTAAACTATAGTGGAGGAAGAAATGTGCTGACAGAGAGCACTGTGCAGAACTCACACGCGCTCGTCTGTACTTGGCTGGCATTGTGCATTAATTAATTGAAAAGTAGGCCTACTTTTAGGAAATGCAGAGTTGCAGACAATCTATTTTATTTCAAGTCGGATTGATTTACTCACGTTACCACACTCCACAAGTCTATTCTCCTCCCCCCAAGCCCTGCCACCTCTTTTGAGGGAGACACAAAACATGTGCGGACAAACACAGACACTGAGACACACACACACACACACACACACACACACAGTAGTGCAACAAAGGGGAGTGAAATTGTCTCGCCCACAATAGTGGTATCCATGACAACTGGCTCCAAATCTCCAGGAGTGACCTACAAAGCCAACCTCCAACCACCAGCCCTCCTAATGGAATTAAAAAACCCAGCATCAAACTTATTGCAAACATAGAGAAACACACAGGGAGAGTTATGCAACACAAGTGCAACACAAGCCCACAACCGACCAACCCCCTACTTAGTAGTCCATGCCCTGCTAGCACGCAAAGCATTCTGAGAATTCATTAACATTTTAGACTGTGATCAATAACAGGAAAAAAACGAAAACAAATTAAGGTATAATAATGAAAGAAGAAACAAAATTATTTGAAATAAATAACACAGTAAATATCAACGGCGACAAACCAATCATATAACGCAATGTAGAACATGTACTCATCCACCTGTTGAGATCAATACACCAACTGTGGTTAAAGAAAACCAACTTATTCTCCAACGGCCATCTTCCGCACTTTGCACAGGTGACCGAGATCCATCATAACCTCTGAGGCTCCGGGTGTGACTCCGGGTGTGACACATTAGTGAGGTAGCTCAGACAATGACATGGAAATGATAGGCTTAGTTATCGCAAATAGTGAAGCTGGCGTTACTATGCAACATGTGTTGGGGAATGAGTCATTCATTAATAAGCCCCGCGATAAGTATCAGCTCAGCTGGCTGCTCTCGAGGGGATGATAATCACACCTCTAGCTCACTGACATATATAGTAGTAGGCTTAATCTATACTACACGTTGTGAGCTTGTAGATCTAATCTACCAAGTATAAATTAGGCTTTAACAACTTTCAACCTGGTGTCCCTATTTTTAGCATGTTAAATTATACAGGTGGAGAATTTCAGAAACGTTTTAAAACTTTTCATACATGTAGTAGTCAAGATCAGCCATTGACTATGCCATACGAAACATAATAAAGTAGGTCTTAAGTGGTTAACCCATTTTGGGTGGGAACCCCTTTTGGTGTTTTAAACATTGTTATAATTTAGCTATTGAAAAATAGCAGATCTACAAGCTCATAGCGCGCCACCGAGTGGCGCGCTATGAGCTTGTAGGTCTGCTATTTTTGAAAAATCGTTAAAATGTGCCTCAAATCTATCAGATTTTTTTTTTAAATTTGACGTCAGGCCTGAATGGGTTAAGCAGCCTGTCGGGGACCACAGTGGCACATTTCTTGTTCCCATGAGACAAGAACTGTTGATGGAATGCATTGGAATGCATGAATTCATCTGGAAGCAACAGACAAGATTTTAACCTGTGGAGGTCTGTCTTTGGCTTGGTTACAACATAACAGAACCTCTGTTGCATTACTCTAGCTCAGTGATTCTCAACCTATGGTACGCGACGCGTAGCAGGTCCGGTACTTAACGTCCCCTCTGGTGGTACTGTTTACTTTGGCTTTGTGCCGAGCGCAGCGAGCACTGCCGACGATGCGTTCACGCCACGGATCACAACAAACTATAAAGGGTGGCAAAAAAGATACTAATAAACACGCCTAAAATCGTGCAATCGTGGCAATTGAACTACAAAAGTGTGGAAGACAAGGAGAATACTTTGACCAGCAGCAGCTGCACGTACACTGAAGTGGATGTCTCGGTGTCAGACCGACCACAGCACTATTGCTCCATGAGCGCCAGTGAAATGAAATGACACCCAGGCTGGAGTTGTGGTCCCAGCACAAATTGGTGCCGTTCAAATGGAAAAACCCTACCAGTTAAGCTTGTGTGCCCAAGACGTCCACAGACGTCCTGGGAATTACCCGTACCCAAGACGTCTGTGGACGTCTTTGCAAAAAAATTAATGTAAAACGTGGGCACCCTGGGTTTTTTTTAAGTGGTGTGTGGGCACACAATGTGTTAATGTGACATGGAAACTGGGGTTCAACATAACGAGTGGGTGGGCAGAGGAGAGGAGTGAAAAGGAGACGTGTGCGGACAGACAGTGTGGTACAGTAATGAATGAAACCCATTTCAAACGGCACATCTTACAACACGTAGCGTAGCCTACTGAAAATAGTTGATTACTTGATTCAATAACAGCCGTAACTAATTAAAACCAACTGCATTGCGCAAAAGCCATGGTAAAAGTGTGTGTGTGTGTGTGTGTGTGTGTGTGTGTGTGTGTGTGTGTGTGTGTGTGTGTGTGTGTGTCTGTGTGTGTGTGTGTGTGTGTGTGTGTGTGTGTGTGTGTGAGAGAACTGAGTCCCAGTTTTATTGTTATTTTGTTTGTTGGCTGTGTGGAACTGTGGAAAAATATATTATTCTTATTTGTATATTAATTAGAATTAATTTGCCTCCTGTGTGAATAGGATGGGATAGGTTGGTGTACGCTAGTCATAATGGTGGTACGTGGAGAGCCAAATATTTTCTGAGGTGGTACTTAGTGAAAAAAGGTTGAGAACCACTGCTCTAGCTCATTTTTGTTTCAGGTATAGCTGCCGTTGCATGAGGTTGGCTACAGAGGACTCCAACAAATGGCTGGGTGAACATTTGTTTATCACCATACCCCATATAGCCTTATTCAGTCACGAGGTAAACAAGAAGATAGCATTTCATGAATGCACCAACTGTGGCGGTCATATTTAACATGCTGACATGCTGGTGACATTTCAATGCGTGGTAGCTACTGCCATCTCAGCCCTAGGCTGATAACCGTTAAGATCACCTCTAGCCCAGGGGTGATAACTGTTATCACCCTCTCTGTCCTTTTATCACTCCCCTCACCCAGGACGAATAGCTCTGGGTATGTGATAAAGAGCAATAAACAACCACCCTTATAGAGGCTGCAGATGCTCTCGAGGCAGTCGATGACATTCCAAGTTGGTCTCACAGAAATAATCAGAACCCCTTGTCTCCCAAGGCACACGTTCATTGACATATCTGGCAGGTGGGACAACTGTGTTGTGGGGTGTAGTTCCCTTTACCACTTAAGCACTATACATGTATACTTTAATTTATTGAAAAGTATTGAATGTAGGACAAATTAATGAAAATAGACAATTTACGTCTACGATCTACCACCACGCGATCTACCACGCCACCGCGCAACGATCGTGTGAGCTTATAGAGCTGTAGATCGGCGTGATGGGTGCACTGTCAACACAGTGCAGTTAAAGGTGCATACCGAATTACCGATAGGGTCAGGGTGGGAATCAGAAATTGTACAGAGGGCAGGCTGACGACATCATCACTTTAAATGAATCATGTTAGTGGATGCCGATGGCCTGGTGGTTAAGGCCAATACCACATATAGGCTCTAATGCAGCCTGACAGCGAGTCGCGGGTTCAGTGCAGAGCCCGACGACCTTTGCTGCGTGTCACTCCCCGTATCTCTGTCTCTGTTTCCGGTCAGTCTTCCATTGTACCATCTAATAAAAGGCAGAAAATCCCCAAAGATTCCTTTTAATAATTACACAAATACAAAAACACAAATACGAAATAAAAAATAAACAAAAATAGATGTACCCAGAGACCTGTTAAACTCTGGGTAGGAGTATAATCTACCACCACCACTGTGGTACCCTTGAGCTGCTCAGTATACAAAGATCACAGTTACTCTTGTCAATGTCCATATGTCCCAAAGGCAACACTATTATGTGTAGCAGTGGCTTTCCTTACCAGGCAAAATAAAGGTTCACATCAAATAAATTGTTATTGTTATGGTATAGCGGAATAAATCTTACAAAACTAAGGCTGTATCAGCTCAAGGTGCAAGGTGCCCTCTTATAACTTTTCTATAATTTTGGTTGCCACACTGTTCCAGAACTTGGAATGACATGGTCCTTCTTAAGCACCAGCTATTCGGCTAAATCTTAACATTGTCTCATAAGAATTGTGGTCCAAAAATAAACAAACTGTCTCAGAGATATTGCCGGGTCTTTGTATCGTTTACGACAGTCAGTCACTCATTTGATACAGTCTGTTTCTAGCAAAAATGTATAACTAATTTGGCAGCATTAAAGGGTAATACCACTCGTTTTCAACATTTTACTATGTCATTAATATACCTTAGAGCTGTTTAGGAATAATAAAAAAGTCCCCCCATTCTGTGTTTCCTATAACTGGAGGCATGAACAAAATCATTAACATTGTCAATCACATCTTGATGACATCATCAAGATGTGATTCACAATGTTAATGATTGGGGGGGATTTTTTATTATTTCCACACAACAGCTAAAATGTTGAAAATTAGTGGTATTCCCCTTTAAAGGTATATTCAGTGATTTCACTTCATTCAAATATCACTTATTTTTTCTTTTTTTTGGGATAATCCCCCCTACTATAGAGTGTGCTGACCATATAAGGAGTTCCTCCCTGTCCCCAGTGAGCCCCTGGGGTCAAAAACCCCTAGTTTCAGTTTTGGTGGCGGGTGGCAAAGCCTTCATCCAATCAGGATGAGAGGGGCCTTCCTCCAATCATGATCGAGTGGGGGCGGGCCTTGGTGCACATGCTGTTGGCCTGTTGCACTTCCCCCCACTGTAGAGCGTGTGCATGTGCACATTTTGTTACCGGGGCGGACTGGGTGGTTTTCCAAATCACCCAAATCACTGAATGCTCCTTTAACATTAGCATTTTCTCGCAGTCAGTTGATTCTTCATATCTCTCTATGAAGCTCTAAGGGCTACACATGCAGGCAAGGTAGGTACCAGGGTAAGGTGGAGTGGCTGTGGCTTGGGAGGTAGGTACCAGGGTAAGGTGGAGTGGCTGTGGCTTGGGAGGTAGGTACCAGGGTAAGGTAGGTACCAGGGTAAGGTGGAGTGGCTGTGGCTTGGGAGGTAGGTAGAGTGGTCTAAGGTAGGTACCAGGGTAAGGTGGGTACCAGGGTAAGGTGGAGTGGCTGTGGCTTGGGAGGTAGGTAGAGTGGTCTAAGGTAGGTACCAGGGTAAGGTGGAGTGGCTGTGGCTTGGGAGGTAGGTAGAGTGGTAGGTATACCAGGGTAAGGTGGAGTGGCTGTGGCTTGGGTAGGTAGAGTGGTCTTTTGGGGCCTGGAAGGCCCCTGCTGCCATCCCTGGCTCTTCCTGGCTTCATGTACAAGTCCTATCCTTGAGCAAGAAATCCCTAACTTCCCAAAACGAGTGGTTCCTTGCATGGTTACCTCCACCATCTGTGCGAAGGTAACAAACGGTAACAAACGGTGTAACAAACGGTGTAACGTGCTCTGGATAAATGCAGTACAACCACCATTCACCATTTACAAGCAATATTCTGAAGAAATGCGGCCGGCTGATGGTATAGGACTCATTAATAAGGGCTCTTGATAATCAGCCTGCCGCCGACATTCTCAGGCCTGATAATCATCATCGGCCTTCTGCTCTCGCACTGATAAGCTAATCAGCATCCCCTCCGTCTCTGCCAAGGAGTAGAGGAGGCGAGGGGGACTCATCATCATTGACATTTCAGAGCAGGATCGAGCCTACGGAGACAGGAGAAGAGGGGAGGGGTGGGTGTGTGCGTGTGTTGGGTCGGAGCGTGGAATGGCAAGGGTCAGGATTCGATTGGCATTTCTTTGTTATTAAAGGCTGCATGCAGCAGGAAATCTTTCACAGAATATTTCCCTGTTTTTGAGTGGCGCTCGTCCCTCCAATGCATGGCTTTTGAAATTACGTCATATGGCAGCCAAGTCTATGGACTTTTAATGTCTGTTAGGGCAACAGTTAAACAAACATTGACATCGTCAGACGTCATGTGGCCAATATAAATACAGTGGGCGCCCCTCACTTCACACAAGTGTGATTTTTCCCAAATGTTCACCTAATATGACATGCCCAGAATAGGGATGTAGTAAATGTAGTAGCTTTTTGCCCCAATTTTGTGTCATTCCAATTCCTCCCATGTATATGTATATACTCCCTGTCACTGCTAACCTAGTCTTGCAATGCCAGACGATATGAGAACTCCACCTACTGACCGTCTGGGGACTTCTAGATGCAAAGTTGTTGCTAGAATGGCAGCGAGAACCACCACTGACAAACTCACTGCTTGGGAACACAATCATCACTGCCACAATATGGACCACCCTATTGTTTTATTTCTTTTTTTTTTTAACTCTCTCACTCTGTTCCCACCCAGGTATAACAACAAAAGCTGGGAGATTGTCCTCAGTCTCTCATTTAGAGACCGACATATGATTTTACTGCCAAGTGCCATTAAATACGTAGTGAAATGGAAAATACGTTTTTCACACTACTATGGGCATACCTAACAATAGATGCCAAAACAATTAGAAAATGAAAATTGTTGTGTATTTTTTTTAAACGTGCTGCGTGATGACATACATATGAATATAAATGTATCTTGATTTCATTCACCTGTTTGATTCTCATAGCTGCACATTCCTTCAAACACAGATGATTTTGATTACAGAACTACTCTATTTTAAATCTCATTCAAGATGACATCCATTCCAGACGGTATTACTCATTTAAAACTTATCAGCACACTAAAATGTGTATCTGAAAACATCTTCGGTTAGAAATAAGCCAAGCCACTAGTAGCAAACATGCTTAGCTGGCCGTCTCTCTCTCCACTGTAAACAAACTAGTCCTGCTGGACATGGCTACACAAGATTCAAACGTCCCATAGCCTGAAAGGATGGGACCTTTTGATTGGTTCAGTAGCATACAGGCTTCCGTTTCAGACTGAAAAAATTCAAAATAAAATGATGAAAAATACATTACAGTCCGACTTTAAGGACGGTGCTCAAGACACGCACCACAATATACAATCGCCATTCTTTTCACCACTGGCAGTGAGGAGTTTCACCGGGAAGGCAAACCATGTACAGAGGAACACGCTATCCCTCCCAGTTCCACTCCCTGCTAAACAAGCACAATTAACGACCAACCTGTACAAGTCGCTATTGCAGCGACTGAGAATGCCCTCCCCTGCCAGTTTCCCACCCACGACCATGGCCGACTGTCTTTGTTGGATACAAGTCGGATACACTGTGGAGGAATTGCACCACATTCTCTGTGGTGATGGGCACCAGTGCACCACTGCCCCACCACAGAGAATGTGGTGCAACTCCTCCTAGAAATCCACAATTTCTTATTAGTCGTGGAGTGAGGAAGCAGGGCTTCAGTTCTAAGGTGAAAAAGGAGGGGTTTGGTTGCCCCGGGGACACTCCCTGGCTCCAAGCCTCCAATCCCTGGAGGTGTCATTTCTAAATAAAATAAAAATAAGTGCACACTCATCTACCTGCATATATAAAGCCCGTTTCCTTTTAATTGCTTCCTTCAAAAACGTATTTTTTCCCCCTTAAATAAGCAATCAAGCATGTAAAACCAATTCCCCTCGTTATAACTCATTGAATGTCGCTCTGGATGAGAGCATCCCGCAAACGCCCGAAACGCAAAAATGTAAATGCAAGAGGAGATACAGGGTTTTCTTCCGACTGCACCGTGCTGTGCTGCTTCTCTTTCAAAGAAAAATACATCTGGAGGGTTTTCTGTAATGTCGATCTAAAGCCTTTTGAAGTATATAGGCCTAATGTGGTGGAGCACTAGAACCCCCAGTGAATTTCTACTGTTCAATGAATACAAGACTCAGAACAATGTAATCTATACTAGCTGAGCTCTACTTCTCTTTTCTTTTTTATTACATTCCAATTAAGTACGGGCTGTGGAATTTCATTACAATGCAAATAGCTAGTTACATGTGATGATTAATACCATCTCCTTCCCTCTCACAGGATATGAAAATATAGCCTAACCTTTTGCTATTATTCAATTTGATTTGTACACGGTTGCCAATTATGCAGCAGATTAAATACAGTGGATGCTATCCTTCCGTTGAGCCCCGAAATAACTTGTCCTCGCTGTTTTGCAGGCAGATCTCCAGGGGTGTCATGTACAGGACTAGAAATATCTCCAGGCCGTGTGATGACCCATCTTTCTCCACATCCTTGCTGCCAATTACAGGGACATTTCCTCCCTGACAGATGAAGCTGGCTACACCTCACCCACTTCCACCCCCACGACATGTACTGTAGGTACACAAGCTCATTCCATAGTGGTGTAAAGTAACTAAGTACTGTACTTGAGTACAATTTTGAGGTATTTGTACTTTACTTTAGTATTTCCAATTTCCAATACTTTGACTTTTACTCCATTTTACTCCATTTATTTGAAAACGTTAGTTACTAGTTAGTGGCTCAGGGGTAGAGTGGCTGGTAGAGCAGCCAGATGGAAACCCGTGAGGTTCCCAGTTCGATCCCGGGCTTCCCCAGAGTTAGTGTCGAAGTGTACTTGAGCAAGACGCTGAACGCCTAATAATTGCTCCCAATGTGCAGGTTGGTGCCTTGCATGGTTTCCTCAGCCATCGGTGTGTGAATGTAATGCACAAGCTATGTAAGAGCCTTGGATAAAGGCCCTATAAATGCACCATTTAGTTTGTGGATCTTGATTATCACTACAAAACATGCATTAACCACTTCAGCCCTATACATTTCGGCCATTTGAAAATCTACAAGCTCACAAATTGTGTGAGCTAAGCTTGTAGATGTGCTATTTCCTAAAGATTTGAAAACTTGAAATGGGACATTATGCATAATGAGTACCATTTTGTGCCAAATATATGACGACTATGATTATAAGACGGCCCCCATTTTTCAAGACTCATTTGTGGAAAAACTTTGAAAAAGAACATTAAATGTCAAATAGTCTAGACCCCGATTATAATACGACCCCGTTTAGGATATTTCCATTGGAAAAATAGTCTTATATTCAGGCTAATAGGGTACTTATAGACCAATTATTTGTTTACAAACATTGGGACTGGGCATGTAACCAATTCCCAACAGATCTACAAACCTGTTGTTTTGGGGAGCGCTGGTTTCAGTCCATTCAACCGCCTCTTGTGAGTTGGCTAGTGAGATAAACCCTAGGAGACATTTATACTTCAAAGCCCAACACTATTGCGCACAGAGAACAGCTGATATACAAGCTCACATCGCATCGCGGACGCGACTGTTGTGAGCATAGAGGTCTGCGTGCGCGACACCATCGCAGGTCGAAGCATAAATTATACTTGATGGGCTGCAGGTGCGCGTGCAGCCGTGCACAAATAGGCTCTGCTGCCGTGTTCATGAGCGCACCTCCCGTTCTTATGACAGCGACTGGAGGTGTGGTTTTGAGGACAACTGTTTTGAATTGCTATTATTGTTCAAACACAACAGAAACCAAGGATTATATATTTCAAGGGAGAGAGATCACAATAAAAATCCTAATCATTCTTCCTCCACACTGGGAGAAAAACAGCATCTGAAAGTGTGATGGGGCATTTTTTACACGTGAGTGCAGTTAGAACTTTTCCATTGCATCTTATGAGAGGAAGGGTTCTTGTGCTGCCGCTATGCGCTCGCATGCTGGTGCTCATCAGTGTGACGTTGTCTGTTATTATATTTTTGAGGTGTCTGTCCACAAACTTTGTCCTACACAAACATTAAATTCCCATTGACAATGAATGGAGAATTTCACGTCATAGTGTCTGAGCAGTGACAGTGTCTATTTTACGTCATGATAATGTATGATGATAAGAGCGCCCCTCACTTCACACGGGTGTGAGCGGTGTCGGTTGGAGCAGTGCAACGATGCAAGTTGGAAATTGAGTTCTTTGTCAGGCATGCCCAAATATGGAGTCTATGCAGACGTCAGAATGATGTCAGAACAGGCCAGCTCCATATATGGACACTGGGGCCCATGTCCAGAGCCTGGGCAGAGGCCTTTTGTGGTGGTTCTGGACAACCGTGTGTCCGGCTGACTCGACACCGGGCACTGCACTCCCTGTGGGCGTGTGGAACGTGTGTGTCGAATTTGAAGTCGGTGGGGCGAATGGTTCGAGTTACGTGGATACAGACATACAGACGTACGTACACACACAAAGACTTGGTGCATTTATAGTATAGATTTTGATGCCAATACTTTTGTACTTTTACTCAAGTACATTTTGAATTCCGGACTTTTACTTGTAATGGAGTATTTCTACATTGCAGTATTGATACTTTTACTTAAGTAAAAATCACACTCTTGTGAAGACAAGTGATGGGCATTCTCATCATCATACATCATCATCATCATAGGTCAACACATTCCGGCCAATCACAATTGGCATCCTCACTTTTCTGTCATTAATTTCCGGCCAATCACAAGTAGCGTCTGCCCTCACTTTTTATCCTCAATATGTACTTTGCTCAGCCAATCAAATCATCGCTATGGGGTGATCAGCCAATCAAATCATCGCTAAAATTCATACAAAGGGCACGGGCAAGCATCAAGAGGCGGCAAGAAAGCGCCTAAAGCAGGCGTCTCTTCCTGGTTTTTAAACAGCTGGTGGATGGAAATGACACTCGCTCGCTGCTTCAGCTTGTCGCGTCGGCAAAGCATTTCCGTTTTTTTGCCAACGCTACAAGTTGAATCCGCGCAAGCGTCATTTCCATCCACCAGCTGTTTAAAAACCCGGAAGAGACGCGTGGTCTAGACGTTTTGTTTGACGCAACAATGTGCTTGCGCCCAAACAGACAAAGCTGGGCATCGAAAAAATGTTGAGTATACTTTTCCACCACTGCTCATTCACAGTGACAGATCACCCATTTATATGCATACCCCAGGCCCATTATTAATTTGCCTTTGATATGACATCTACTTGCACTTGTTGTTCATCATGTGTGTGCACTCATGTGTCCACCTAACAGGCTGGGTAGCCCGCGGTTAAAGGTATTTTTTTATCATTTCCTGACCTTGAGACATGACATGAATTGGGTTATGTCGCGTTTCACCATCAGCAACACCCTGTTGCTGCTTAAATGCAATTGAAAAGACCCATTTTCTTTTCTCCATGGGCTATTGTATGGAGCCTTTGTGAACTCAGGCGACGATCATGATGAGACGCCCATTTCCCCTCCCCATCTCGTGTTTTCTCAAACAGGTAAACAAAGATGACAGGTCACATTCGTTTAGTGGCAGCCAGGGCTCAGGCAGGCTGCGGCACTAAGAACGGATTAGGCACCCGCGTGTTTTCCTTTCACACACACACACACACACACACACACACACACACACACACACACACACACACACACACACACACACACACACACACACACACACGCTGCTGCGAACAATAAATACCCCAAGAGAAAGAGAGAGAGAAAGAGAGAGACCACGCCTTTACATGTTGTAAGGACAGATCGAGAACAGAGTCCAGTCAGACTGTTTGAAAATAAACTTTAACAGCAGGTATGCCAGCACCGGTCTCTATTGTGAGCACACACACACACACACACACACACACACACACGATTGGATCACATCACACACACACACACACACACACACACACACACACACACACACACACGATTGGATCACATCGATCGTTCTTATGGCCGTGTAAAAACCAGTCCATGGCATCATGTATATATGCTCCTCTGTCCTCACCCTCCAGCTGGGACAGAGAACATGAGAGAGCGTGGCTTTCGCTCGCCGAAAATAGCCGATCTGCAAGCTCATAACGCCGCGCGCTTTTTCTGCAAGCGACTGTCTCCGTCTTACGACCAATTATAAATACAGGCTGCAAGTGACAGGTTTCTTGACATGACACGCAAGTGAGCGCGGCTGTAAGACACGGGGAAGTGAACAGGGGTGTTATTAAAGAAGAACTAGAAGCCCACCACAGAGCACCAGAGCGCGGCTTTGGATCTGGAATGTATCGTATGCCGTTTGAATTGTTCTTACCTTGGACAGTGAGAAGAAGTATCGCGGCTGCCACCGCCAACAAACTGTTTCTCATTGATGAGACGGCTGGGCAACAACGCTGCTGCGCGGAGTGTCTCGCCATGGTTCTTCTGACCAGCATTCAAAACGTGGGACAGATACAATCCAACACCACCAGCAGCTCCGGGGAAAGGAAAACCGATGCTGGGATTATTCCTTGACCTCGATCTTCTGTCCGGGGAACTTCTCTACCGGTTATAAATAGGCTAAATAGCCTAGAAATGCAATAGGAGCTGGGTAGATTCTGAGCGAAGTTGCGGCTTTTTAAATATGCCCTTCAATTCCGATACTAGTGCGTGATCTGAGTCCCGCCTATTGTAGTAGCCTACTGTACGAGAGACGCTGACACACCACGCACACGCAGTGTGACAGTAAACAGTGAGAAGAGAAGAGAAGACCCCTCCCCGTGCTGTGTGTGCGTGCGTTTGTGTGTGTGCGGGGCGGACACAACGCGCACAGGTATGAGGAGCGCAGAGAGAGAGAGGAGAAAAGTAACAATCGGATCCCGTGCCGCGCGTTCCCGATGATTATCAGTCTCTCACTGGAGCGCGCTCTGGTCCTAGGACGTGATTTGAGTGTGGTGATGTCAGCACAACGTCACGCACGCGCCCAGTGCGCAAAGTGGACGGGGAACTTGTTGGTGAGCGCGGTAGGAAAATAAAGAAAGAAAAGATTGCAAACTGCTCACTTTAGTTGCCAATATTCCAGCATGGCAAACATATGTTGTTACCGTTTCGATGGTAAAGTTTGTGGTCATTCATTCTCATTCTCTCAGAATGTCAGAAATCCCTATCGTTTCCTTGTGATTTGTGATGTAATGAGTGTGACTCCTGGGAGTTAGCGCTACGACATAGCCTGTCTCTAAAGTCCCACAATGAGGCGAATTTAAAATATTTATTACAACCAGCCCATTACGTACTATTTCTCCAAATATTATACTGCTAGTGCTAACTGCTTAAACATACACCATCATGGCTGATGGCTGATAATTAATAATCGATTCACGGTTAATTTAAATAATGCCCCATGATGTAACTGGGTAGGCCATAGGCTATAAGATCCGTTGCCACCCTCTACCTCTACCGGGGTGGCGCCCACCTCTCCATTATCACCTCGTTAGCGGCTGCAACTGGCCCACCCCCCGCTCTGACACTTGCCTCAATCAGGCCATTCATCACACCCGGAGGGTCATCATAACAAACCTCTCTGTCCCCTGGAGGAGGACGACGTTTGCACGCGCGTGCGTGTAGTATGTGCGCGCGCGCCTCTCTCCCTTTCTCTGCGTGTGCGTTTCTTTGTCTATGATCCATCCATCCATCCGTCTCTCTCTGTGTGTGTGTGTGCGCCTGTGTGTGTGTGTGTGTGTGTGCGCGCGCGCGGAGGGGGGGGGGGGGGGGGGAGCATGTAGTGTGTATGGGCATG
>NC_136796.1:24166137-24171137 GCF_951216825.1 Electrona antarctica | reverse complement strand
ATTTGAGGTCAGAGCAGTCATTCTGGTTCCCAACCTAGTTTTGCACTGGGACACAAATATTCTGTTGAGTACCAGCCAGAATACCCTGTGATCAACTAATGAGACCTGGCTCACTGGTTGAGGGACAACAGAACAGATTAAGGGATGGTCTACTAAACATGCCAGGAGGCAACTTCAACCCCCCCACCCGCCGAATACATTGTCTTGACCCCCCCCCCCCCCCCCCCCCCCCCCCCGGCCCCTGCACCAATGAGACTGTGGTTCGACGAGACACAACTAGACACAACAGCGTCAGGTCAAGTCAGGTTGGGCTGAATGTGTTATAGTTACCTGGTGTGGATCAAAAATACTGTATAGTTTGTATCTAGAAAAATGCTGTTACAAGCAATTCCTCATTAGAAAGCTATTAGGTTTAGAAACCCCAAAAAGCAACAGAACATAAATGTTCTTTATCGCAAAAGCAAAGTGAGGTTCTTTCCCATTTTTTCTTGATTGAAACAGAAGATAGACAGTAATAATAACTTGGATAAGGGCTCCCAGGTGGAACAGGATCCTAGGCAAGGAAGGACTGTGCTGTATGTGTAAACATTGTCCAGATAACCAATACACCTACACCATCACTGTGGGCACAGTGACAGACATTCTTACCCTTCTGTCGTTTGTCAATCAGAACTGGGTGATTGTGTTACTATTTCATGGCATTATTTAATCCCACATTCTGTGAGAAGCTAGGCGGGTGGAGCTTAGCACATATTGTCAGTTCAATTTTCAGTCACAGAAGAGTCAACTAAATCAAACAACAACATTGCCTCAAGAATGGCTCCAACAACAATACAACAACAATACAGGTAGCAAGGTTAATTGAGAATCAACAACCTTTTGGGGTCTAGTAAAAGTCAATGAGAAGTTATGTGTCTAAACTTTGTTCCTAAAAAGTTTGATTGGAAATAGGCTGGTCGCTACCTGCACCTACCTTCCAATCACTCAGGGAACAACATTTTGGAATGAAACCAGACACCTGACACCAGGGAGATAGAGAGAGAAGAGAGGGCGAATAGGGGACTCAGCCAGTGGTTTCAAAGTCACAACATCTTTCATGGTCGCACATGCGGAGGCTTTGAGCCCGTAGCCCAACATTACGAGTGATGAATTGATCGTTTTCAAAGACGCGTCACGCCACACCAGCGCACCCATTCGCTTGAATAGGCTTACAAGGAACCTTTACCCAGCACAACAGCAAGAGCTCACCGCACGCACACACACACACACACACACACACACACACACACACACACACACACACACACACACACACACACACACACACACACACATCACTAGACAGAACAGGATGAAGACGGAGCAGACCATCAGTGAAACTCAACTCAAGGTACACCGTGAGACTGACCTTATCACAGTCCAACATCTAACTCCAATGGGAGGCGAGTTCAAAGGAAACATGGTGTAAAATTACACTTTATTCTGGCTCTGTGTGGTGCACGACACTGCACGTACACGCGTGTGTGTGTGTGTGTGCATGAGTTCTGAGGGAGAGGGGATACCTTTGGAGCAAGTGAGCAAGGTAGCAAGCGTCCGGATCTGGAATCAAGCGATTATGTAGCTCCAGGTGTTGCTTTGAAATGTCAATGTGTTGGATGAAATGTAAACACTGAAATCCTTACACTAGTGTGCTGGTCATTGAATGATTGTTTGTTTTTGTGTGCGTGTGAGTTCTCATTCCAATAATTTAAGATGTTTTCCACCACAGCAAGGGAAACAATATCCGACTCCAGAGCCAAAATGAGTATGCAGCTCCAGGTGCTATGCAGCTCTAGGCACGGTTTTAAAATGTCATTGCACTGTAAAATGGCTGAGGAAATGTAAACAGTGAAATCCTTATACTGTTTAGGTCATTGAGTGATGTTTTGTCATCTCAGGTTTTCCCTCAAAGTCCTCCTTACTTTATGTTTCAGTAGTGTCTCACATTCTGAGTTCAACAATATGCTGTTCTGGAGAATTATTATTATTTCTTTTACAATTATCTTGGAAAAATTTAGCTGACGCCATTATTTTCTTGCTTCAATTATAATGCTGTTTTGAACTTTGCACGATCTGCTGTATTTCTCCCTCTTCTATTTGCCCACCATATTTGAAGTGGCGTCATGATGTCCTACATTCCATCGCAATTATATGCCAAAACACCACAAATTGATTTACCGCCTTCCTACAACTTTTTATATTTCCTCTTTTGCTTTGTCTTTTTATCTTGTGTTTATTTCATTTACACTCTCTAAACGTTCTGTGTCTTTTTGTTTTTATTTAAACGTTCTGTGTCTTAATGTCATAATGTTTGATGTTTTGTGTGAACTTGTGAAGCATTTTGAATTTCTTTGTTTTTGAAATGTGCTGCAAATAAACTTGCCTTGCCTCTGTTGAAAAAATAGAAGTCTGCAGACCCAAAGCAGAGGCAGATTTAACACTTTATCGTACCTGGGGGCTTGTTTCCATTGTGGTCCTATGTCATACGAAGAAGCATGAATTAAGCAATACTGCCCATGTAGTTTCACAACCCTGCTGCCTCTGATGTCTGTCATAAGAAAATAGTTTCTGGTAACATTTAGGTGAGTAATCCATCTTCTTCAAATAGATCAGTCTGACATTTTTTGCGATATGCGGGGGACAGATAGACAGTTATGTAGAGATGTGTCTTCTCTGTCACAGCTGTATCATACTGTATCAAAAATAAATACATGTAGGCCTATAGGAATGCAGTACCATGCAGGAGTAGCTTATTCTCAGCAATAAATCAAATCAGGAAGTTGCCAACTTGCTGCTTCCAAATAGAAATATGTCATCCCTGGACCGCTCTATTGTCATCCAGGTTTTTATTAGGCTCTGCCCCTTTGGAGCAAGAGCTTAATTTGTTTATTTCGGCCTGGGTCATGAAACCGCCTGCATCAAACCGCCTGGGCCATATATTATAATATATTAATACAGTATACTATACTGTATCTGCCTGTGATCCAAGTCTGCAGCATTCAACTGAGTGCACTGCCCTGGTCATTTACACGAGTGCTTGGGCGTGTTAGGCATTTATCATTTATATCAGGGGTTCTCAACCCGTGGGTCGCGACCCCTCGGGGGGGTCGCCAAATTATTTTAGGGGGTCCCCAAATTATTTTCAAAAATAGCAGACCTACAAGCTCGTATCGCGCCACTCGGTGGCGCGCTATGAGCTTGTAGATCTGCTATTTTTCAATAGCTAAATTATAACAATGCTTAAAACACCAAAAGGGGTTCCCGCCCAAAATGGTTTAAGGTTATTGTAGCAGTCAATTTATATTGGGGGTCGGGAGGGGGCGGGGCGGGGGTCCCGAGACATTGCCAAAGCATTTCCGGGGGTCCCCGGCCAAAACCGTTGAGAACCCCTGATTTACACGAGTGCTTGGGCGTGTTAGACATTTATCATTTATATAATAGGTGAAACAGATGTTCCTTGAATACCGTGCTATACACCCAAACAATGCAAAGGTCAACACACAGCTCCAAGAAGGTGGATTTTAAACACAGTCCTGTCTCAAGAATGATCGTGTGTGATGATGATGATGATGATGATGACTATGGCAAAGCGTTAGCGGGTAATGAAACATGAGAAAAAAGGAAGACATTTGTCATGTTTTGCACAAGACAGCAACACGAGTTGCAAATTACATTACAATTTACAATTCAGGCATTTCAATTGTAAATTGTAGTGTGCAACTCATGTTCCTGTCTTGTGCAAAACATGAAAAATGTCTTCCTTTTTTCCACTAAGAAGATAAGATAGTGGCTTAGTGGATTAAGAGCATCTGCTAAATGTGTCAAACAAATACATTCGGTTTCTTCCAGATTAAAGGAGAGTTCTGCAATTTTTTTTACTGAATTCTGTTGATAATGTGTATATGAACCACTGTTATGGTGAAAAAGAAATGATGACAGTCATATTATTGTGTGTGTGTATGTGTGTGTGTGTGTGTGTGTGTGTGTGTGTGTGTGTGTGTGTGTGTGTGTGTGTTTAATAAATATATATTTAATACATATTCAGTCCTAATCCCCAATCACCCTTCCTCCACCTTCAGCCCTGTCCCCCAAAAAATATTCCCTCAATGCCCAGCCCCTTTCCCCCTGCAGCCTCTATGACACTGGTCTGGTTCCCAAACCTTTTTATGTCAAGGACCCCCAAATTGACAATAATGAGACCCCCATTTGAAAAGATATGCCAGGGACCCCCATAAGAGAAGATTTCTTTACGGCTCTAGCGTTGATTGTCGATCATTTTAATTTCAAGGACCCCCCAGTTTGACATGCATTAGTCTATGGACCCCCATTTAATGGCATTTTTATATCTGGGACCCCAATTTATATTGTAAAATCAATGTTAATTTAACTCTGATGGGTCTGTAACTCTCAGAGTTACAGACCCATCAGGGTCCATTCGGTTCCAAACTATCATTTAGCTGGGGACCCCTGGAACTCTCTCAAGGACCCCTGGGGGGACCTCTATGGGATCCCCAAAGTAAACTCCTGCCTCAGGTTTCTGCTTCTCCTTAAGTCATCATCTCCAGCCTCCAGACCTCCTTCTGATGCTCTGTGCAATGTACACCCCATTCTCCAACTCCCGTCTATAGTTTTGTCCAACCCAATTCTAATTCCCATGTAACACAGCTCCGTCTATCTTACATACTAATCTAAACTCCTTTCCAACCTGTCACCTCTTCTTTCCAAGCTCCTAAATCTAAAATACCTGCCTCAGTCAGTACTCCTGTTCTGCCAACTGGCCCAGGCAGCCATACCAGAAACCTTCAACAGCAGCCTTCTGCAGTTTGGTGATCAGCCTGAGGCATGATTACAGTTGGATCTATTTGCATTGATGACCTTCATACAGTATTAAATATACTGTTGTCAAAAAAGAAAAGGTGGACCCAAAAGGGTCCATTTGGTTACATATGTACACTCTCAGA
>NC_136796.1:24123637-24163637 GCF_951216825.1 Electrona antarctica | reverse complement strand
GAGACAGAGACAGAGAGAGAGAGAGAGAGAGAGAGAGAGAGAGAGAGAGAGATCTCTCTCTCTCAGGTAGAGGTAGAGAGGTATGTCAGAGAGAGAGAGAGAGAGAGAGAGAGACAGACAGAGAGAGAGACAGAGACAGAGACAGAGAGAGAGAGAGAGAGAGAGAGAGAGAGAGAGAGAGAGATCTCTCTCTCTCAGGTAGAGGTAGAGAGGTATGTCAGAGAGAGAGAGAGACAGAGATACAGAGAGACAGAGAAGACATCTAGCATGCCATCCTTATCCATGGTGCTGCGCTCCCTGTCTGGCCCTCTGGCTGTATTGATGAGAGTCTGAAAAGTCTCCAAGCCCTCTATTCAATCACACAAAAGTCCAAAAATAACAGAAAAACAATCACTCTGAGAGAGGTGGGGATAGGGGAGTGGGGGAGGTTGAGCAAGGGAGGGAACCTAACGGAACTAAAGGAAATGGGGATAGAGACAAAGAGCAAATGGGATGATGGAGAGAGATTGAGAAATAAAGAGACAAAGTGAGAGAAAAAGAGAGAAAAGACTGAGCGAGAAGAAAAAGTGCGAGAAAGGAACAATGTAAGACTGTGAAAACAAATGAGAGCAGAACGAGCTAAATGCGTTAAATTTAGCATGAATATGTGAGCATTTCCATCACGCATGTTTCACTGCGTATAATTGGTCGCTTGACAGCAGTTCATCACAATAAGATAATACAATAAGAGGGATCACTTCCTCTTCACGAGTGGCCAAGGCAACAAAACCTGTCACTGCCTCCGTTTATGTTTGAATAGATCAGAGCTTTTATCCACAGCACATTACGGTCCGTGGGTTTAGTCAATTTAAAAATAACAGCCATATGATCTAGCCTCTAGCGGAAATGAGTTGTTAAAACGCCTCCGTTACAGAGTCACTGCTGCATGTGTGTGGCTCACTCAGAGGAGGACTGTGCATACATTTCAATTGAAACGGACCCCGATAGCAAACATATACGGTATATACAGTATATATTATAAATCAAAGCATACCTAGCCTGGCCCTGCAGCCTGTGTGATTTCTGGTCTAGAGGGGCGGGTGCCGGTTCGAAAACAGGCGGTGGTTCCTATTGGTTCACCGATCTGAGGACCCGCCCCCGCTCCAACCCCCCTCCTCCCCTCCCTGGTAGAAAACAGCGCAGAACACTGACGTCACCAAATTTGGAGTGACGCACCTCTGCACTGTTATTGGTTCGCGAAATACAATGAAGTGATTTTCCAATTTCCCCAGGCTTTACATTTTGAGCTGAATGCGAACAAATAAAATAACCTTTTCCAAAAAGTGTACAGTATTGCTTAAAAATCATGCTTTTATGTGGACACGCCCACCAGTTCATTAAGTATGCCTGGTTTGCCTGGTGGGTGGTGATGGGTGGTGATCCACCTGAACTGAAGCCGCACCCACAGCTGTAGTTGTATGATAAAGGGGGAGGGGTTAGGGGAGGGGCTGATAGTGTGATGTCACTATATTACTGTTTATTTCATTGGCCCGTTTGACTGTCAAGGGTTCAGGGTCCAGGAAGAAACCTAAAATACAGCAATAATAAAGTTGCACATAAAAACGACTCCAGGGTGTCTAATGAAGTACTGTCACCTCATAGACACATGAGAAACTGGAAAAATAGTTTAATATTTCCTCCCAAGTTAATTTGACATAATCTTGCTAATGGCGATCTGTTTGAGGTGCTGTAGGTTTGTTGTTGCATAAACCCTGCACAAGAACATCAGTTTGCTCTTGGGAGAAATGATGTTTCCAGAGGCCTTTCTTCCATGACACTATGGGCCCTATTATGCATGTCTTAAGTACCAGGTCTTATTACTTAACTTAAGACCTGGAGGCGTGATCAATGCCATTTGGCTATTCTGAGTGGCCAAACAGCATTGACCACGCCTCCAGTTCTTAAGTTAAGTCATAAGACCTGGTACTTAAGACACGCATAATAGGGCCCTAAGTTACCAGTACACCATGGGGGTGTGAGGAGTGCAACACACCCACTAGTAATATTATAATCCAACCAATCTTTACAAAGCAGTTACTCAGCCCTTCTCCGGTCTGGAAAATACCAAAAGTCTGTACCACACGACGCTGACTACATTCCTTGCTTTCTCCAAAATAGTCCCATAGGGCAGTATTATGCGTGTCTTAAGTACCAGGTCTTATTACTTAACTTAAGACATGGAGGCGTGATCAATGCCATTTGGCTATTCTGAGTGGCCAAACAGCATTGACCACGCCTCCAGGTCTTAAGTTAAGTCATAAGACCTGGTACTTAAGACACGCATAATACTGCCTCAGAGTCTAAAACCCAATTAGCAGAGTCAATGCTGTTCCTTACACAAAGCTAAGGTTGCCATTAGAGTAAAGGCTATGGGATCATCAAAAATCAGTATGTTGAGCTGAGTGGAGCGTATTAAGTTTCATGGCAATCTGCCAATTCGATGATTTGAGATTACATTTTGACATGTGTGCAATTGGAAATGCTGGCCTAAGGGTGGTGATGGAGGTAAGGCCATTGGGTTACTATTGGGAGCATTATTAGACAGACAGACAGAGCTTCAAGCACATTAAAGGAGAATTTAGCTTGTGAGCTTGCCATTTTCAGTTTTTATAAAAATATAATTTCTACATTTTCCATCAAAATTAATTTATTAAAGTTGATATTTGTTTATAATGAATGATATTGATTATTTCTATTAACTGTTGCACGGTAGATTAAAAAATGTAGCATCTTTTCGTGTGTGCACTCAGGTATACGCTTCACTGTCAGCAATAATTCACCACTGAAAAAAGGAGCCCTATATACTGCTACCAGCTGTAAAGCTTTGTGGTAATTACCGGAGAATAGCAGTGGTACAGACAAAGTGCAGCAAAAGGGGGCTGAGATATCGATTTGATTTCATCTACACTGATTCATAAACAGGCATCTGGTTATGGGGGTCAATAATCATATAAGGCCTTCCTTACTTGGCCAGCGGCAGTGCAGCACAAAGATAATGGGGGTTGACACATCAAGGTCATGTACATGTGCTGTAGGTGTATCCTTGCGGCATCTAATTCATCCATCATACACCTACTGTATCTGTGCCAGCAGCTTGAGATCATGATTTTTTCTTATTATTGCCTGTTCCAATGTAATGTTTTGTTATCTCTGCCAGGAGATCATGCATTCCCCCTGTGTCTGTCTGTGTCTGTCCGCAGCATACTACTAGGCCGATCGGCATCATATTTCATGCACACGCTGACAGCAGGCTGACAGCAGACATCAATTCTCAAATATTCTTCAAATCGATCAGTGATAACTGGCATTTCTTTTAAATTAATCATCGAAGAGCAATTGTCCCTCCAGACTATAGGATATGCGAATTGAGTGTCTGTCCATCTGCCTTATCGGATCACAGTATACTACTACTAGGCAATCACAACACGACCTCACTGGCTCATGTAGATTGCAGACATGCAAGTTCGAAAGCACAATCCAACATTAGATGAACACCAGAATACATCTATAAACATGACAACATGATTGTCAACAGGTTGATAGGAGGGACCTCTCTATACTGGATTGAATGTTGAATATGTCATGTCACGTGTATAAATGGTGCCTTTATATAGCGCTTTTATCCAAAGCACTTTACATTCCAGAGGAAACCATGGAAGGCACCAACCTGCACATCGGGAGCAATTAGGGGACACTCAAGGACACTCCGACACAGAACACTAACTCTGGGGGAGTCTGGGATCGAGCTTGGAACCGTGCACATCCGGCCGCTCTACCTCTAAGCCACACTGCAGCCTGTGTTGAGAGACCAATCTGTCTCTTTTCTCTCTCTTTCCATCTCAAGCGGTTACACGCACATAC
Source organism: Electrona antarctica (assembly GCF_951216825.1). Classification (NCBI taxonomy): domain Eukaryota; kingdom Metazoa; phylum Chordata; class Actinopteri; order Myctophiformes; family Myctophidae; genus Electrona; species Electrona antarctica. The sequence goes on along the minus strand of NC_136796.1, from coordinate 24,159,737 downwards.
AGGTCTGAGGTCTCTTTCTTGAGACTATGCTGGTATGGTCTGCCACCTTTCAGATATAGCTTTGTAGATCTCATCCTACATGTAATTATTTGTCAGTTTTATGCACAATTGACTGTAAACCTGTGTAGCCTAATCAATTACTCGTGAAGGACTCGCATTAAGTGAAAACCACACATTTAAATTGTAACATTTCATTGACTGGTGATGATAATTTCAATTGACAGTGGCACAAGGAACTACAGACTTTTCTGATTAAAGATACATTTGAATGATATGTCAGAGAAAGATGGAGAGAGCAAGGTTAGACAATGGATGAGCAAGATGAGACAGACAATGAACGATTGGTAATCACATGCTCCATACATTTGACTGCACACATCTCTATTATTATTAGGGCATGCCTCCTGGCGGAGATTTGCGCTCTACTGAGCGCACCTTTCTATATGAGTTAAATTGATTTTTATACCTGATCTTACCGTGTCGTCATATCTATCTTTTCTTCCCTCAGCATGTATCATACTGTTGTGGTGTGTGAAAAGTGAACCAAAATAGTATATTAAAACTGGGAAAGCATCTGTGTAATGTTTGAGGGGCGCTGGCCCCTCCAACATCTGGCTTTCGGAATTGTGTCATATGGCAGCCAAGTATATGGACTTTTAATGTTTGTTTAGAGCCCTTTAAACAAACATAGAGTAGCAGTCAAGTCTATGGAATTTTAATGTTTGTTTAGAGCCCTTTAAACAAACAGACTAGCTTTTTCAAGTCTATGGACTTTTAATGCTTGTTTAGAGCAGGGGTGCCCACACCTTTTTGACTTGCGTACTACTTTTAAAATGACAAGCTTGACAAGATCTACCAACCCAAAAACGTATTATCACGTTGCTGAAAATACTTTGAAATACTTTTGGAATGGGAAATAAAGGGGAACATTTTTAATTGGTAGGTTTTTGAGTGGTGCAAACCACTCCAACAACCAGCTTTGTCTGTACCCGTGTCTGTACCCGTGTACCTGTACGTGTGTGTACCTGTACGTGGGGCCCAAAAAAATGAGCATGGTTACTATGGTCACTGACATTACGTCAGACCACAGCTGATCAGGCTATATAAGACCTTGCACCACTCAGTTCACACGGGTGTGATTTTTTTTAATACAACTTTGTAATTCTACTGACGTTTGCACCTAACACTCTTGAAAACAAATTATTAAAGCTGTGAAGTGAGCTGACAGGCTGATGTCAATTAATCAAGTCACCTTAATTCAAGTGGCATATTTATATATGTTTTTTATGTCATGTGGTCTACCTGCACAGCCTTTGTGATCTACTGGTAGATGATAGATCGCAATCTACCTTTTGGGCACCCCTGGTTTAGAGCAACACAGCCTGGTAATGTTTGTTTAGAGCACTTTAAACAAACATTACCAGGCACGTGTGATTTAAAAAAAAAAATTAGTAGTTGATGAATAGCACAAGTTCACAGTATTTTTGAAAAATCTTGAAAGTGCGGTTTAGAAGGCATTGTAGAATCGGCCTAAGTGGGTTAACATGAGGAAAATGCGGTTGTGCCGGGTAGCTCCCAGGTGTGAATGCGTGTTACACAGAGTATTCATGTGAAATAGGCCATTGCAGACAAACAGCATGCACCCTCAGCAGTCCCTGCCTTGTTAAATCAAGGTTTCAAGACAAGTGTTTGAGTCAAATAACCCATACAATATTGATGTTTTGTTTTCCTCCGAATATTTCTTCCTACTAAAACAAAGACTGAATTATGCCTTCAAGTTTGTGGGGCTGTCATCTGCATCATAATGCTTTACCCAACTGATTTGATTTGATTTTTCTTTCTATTCTTGTCCTTGTTTTTGTCATGCCATTTGCCTCTTTTTTTCCCCCTCCTTTCATCTGGGTTTCTTTTGAATTAGTTTCTAAACATTTACATTTCTTGCCAATGCAATCTGTGTTTTATCCTCCTGGGGCGGTGGTGGCTCAGGGGTAGAGTGGCTGGATGGTAACTGTAAGGGTCCCAGTTCAAACCCGGGCTCCCCCAGAGTTAGTGTCCTTGAGCAAGACACTGAACCCCTAATTGCTCCTGATGTGCTGGTTGGTGCCTTGCATGGTTTCCGCTGCCGTGAATGTGTGTGTGAATGGGTGAATGTAATGCACAATATGTGTAAAGTGCCTTGGATAAAGGCACTATATAAATGCACCATTTACCATTTTTTGGCGTTTTTTGCCTTTATTGATAGGGTACAGTAATTAGACAGGAACGGGGGAGAGAGATGGGGAGTGACACGCGCCATAGGCTGTCGGGCTCAGGAGTCGAACCCGCTGCACGCCGTCCGGCTGGCTTGGCAGCCTAGGTGCCCAGACGGTTAAGCTAACCGTCCGGGCCACCATTTACCATTTTATGTGAAACTAAATACTTATAGCCTGAGACTATACATTTTTATTTCGTTTCACTAATCGCCAGAACATATGCGTGGCTTGCGATTCAGGACCTGGAGCCAGGCTAAAATTCGTATAGGTTCCACAGTCAATTTTGAGTTTTTGTAAGTACTGCCAGGCCTAACAAGCATGGGTCTCTTTCCTGCTCTAATGAACTAAACTGTCACTCTGCGTCACACAGACAGTCATGCAGCTGGGAGCTTCCCAGTCTAACATTATTAAACAAACCTACAGTATATTAATATCTATTATTCTTTGGCCATTATATTATACCCAAACAGACTATTTTAATGGCTTAATTTTTAGATTCAATTTGCTCCATTACAGAATTTACCTGAATAAGTTCTGTAATAAAAAAGAAAAAGAACAGAAAATGGATATTATTCAACAAGATGTCCAAATCAATCTGCACTCTAAAAGTCATTAAACTACTATGATAGTATAACTTTGACAAACACATGCACCATGACTAGTGATGTGCCATATCGGTATCGGAACGGTCTCAAAATAATCCAGATTAATTTTACAGATATTGATGATGCAATAATAATGTGACCGTGGCTCTGTCGCGTTTGTTTTCTAATGTTTGAAGGCAGCATCATCTGTATAATATCGGAATTGGTCAGAATCGGTATCGGCAGATACCGGAGATCAAATAATCGGAGATCGGATATCGGTCATAATCGTGCACCCCTAACCATGACCCATGTTGAATTACCAAGCTTGGGTAGGTTTCGAGTCTCGGTTGATTTTCATATCGGAAATGAATGGAATCCAATGGCTTCCTTGATCATATATTATAAAACAGTGCTTTGAAAAAAGCTGTTAATTTCAAGTGTACTGTTATTCATAGAAAATTCCATATGGTGCTGTAGAGCAGGGGTTCTCAACCCGTGGGTCGCGACCCCTCGGGGGGTCGCCAAATTATTTTAGGGAGTCCCCAAATTATTTTCAAAAATAAATAAATAAAAAAGATTTGTTTTAAATTTTTATTTTCACGATTTTTCAAAAATAGCAGACCTACAAGCTCCCGCTATGAGCTTGTAGATCTGCTATTTTTAAATAGCTAAATTATAACAATGCTTAAAACACCAAAAGGGGTTCCCGCCCAAAATGGTTTAAGGTTATTGTAGCAGTCAATTTATATTGGGGGTCGGGAGGGGGCGGGGCGGGGGTCCCGAGACATTGCCAAAGCATTTCCGGGGGTCCCCGGCCAAAAACGTTGAGAACCCCTGTTCTATCTGAGGCTATTGTTAGTGGTCTACTGGTGTCTGGTGGTCAAGTCAGATCTGCAGTTTTATAATAAACCCACAGCCTCCTACTGTTGAGCACAAATCAGCTCCACCGCAGTACCCAGGTGGGTATGAGCCGAACAACTACAATCAAGGTGTCCTTGAGGGAGAGAGAGGACTATATTTCATTTTATTTTATATTTCATTTCATTCCATTATTTTTCCAGGGACTCAAATCAGCAGCCTTCTGGTCACAAGTGCACTTCTCTCACTGATACCGTTGTGCACTTTAGCACACTATCTCCAGAAACGGAGAGCTCTCGTGGAATGCAGGTGCAGGGCTAAACATTTGTAGACATATAGAAAAATAACTCTAGCATTCATAATTAATAATGTGTGAAGTAACCAGCACAGCAATACCTACCTACCTCATAATTAATTCTCTACTGTAAGGTCTTAACGTAACAGACATCTGGTGGAGAGCAGAGCTACCTTCCTTTGCAAGGACCGGGTATTGATTTTTTGCTATGATTCATGAGCAGTTGTCGGATGAAAATACTGTATATATTTATTTTTATTGGCTTCAGCGGCACAATGGGGGAAGAGTAACTGGAGGTGAAGATATCAGTGTCGCCCAACCTCACTCCCAGACAGTTATTTATGATCCCAAACTCATACTACGTAACGAGGATACTCTTTTATTTGGTACCTCAGTATCCAGCGCATCAATTCCTTGTAGATCTGCTATATTTGAAAATTTGTGAAAATCTAAAATGTATCAATATTTTTTGAAGCGAACATTTTTTATTCAGAGCTTTGCTTCTGGGGGTCCCTGGAACAAAATATTTTGAGATGGGGGTCCACTGCCAAATACCTATAATTTTGGGTGTCTTTAACATGTAAACAGTTTGAGAACCACTGATATAGCAACATACGTTTTTCAATAAATGTTTTGAATCGGCCTCAGGTCTTAATAGGTTAAAATGTACAGTAGGGAAACAGATATAGGACAACTTAAGATATTTACATACTAGTCCATATCTGGAATGGGGCTGCCATAGCTGAATGGGTAAAGAGGCCGCCTGGGGAAATACAAGGTCCCCGATTCGACCCCCCCAGCCCTGGTCTATGTGTCCCTGAGCAAAACACTTAACCCCCAACTGTTCCCCGGGTACTGTATTAATGGCACTTGCCCACTGATCCTAATAATTTAGTTAGAATGGGTCGAATGCAGCAGACAAATGTCACATACTGTATACTGTGCAATTGTACTGTGAAAGAATACACCAAATCCTATTATTATTACAGTTTTTCACGATTGTTAATTGTTGTTTCAAAACACAACGGCTTTCTCTAAACTGCATACATAAATCTGAAAACCTCACACACAAAATGCTAAACCCTGACACTCCTTTTGCATATTAATGACTCACACCATTCATTGAATACACACAACTAAGCATTTGCTGCGCAAGTAAAAATATATATAGATTTACCGTTTTACCTGAACCAAAACTGCATTGCTACATTTTCAGTCGCAAATCAACATAAAAGAACACAAGATGAGTTTTGAGTGCAGTTCGTCCATTACATGTTATTATACCAATTTTCTTAAAATCAAAGCCTGTGCACTATAAAGGCTTGGCAGTGGCACAGAGATTGATTCATTGATTGAAAACGTTATTAAAGGGACACTTCACCCCCTTTGCAACCAGACTACAATTACCATAATGCTTGGTGCACTCTCTTGTGCAGAGGGAGAGGGCTGTCTTACTGAGACAACTTGTAGTCCAGGAAGGAAGACCAGAGACCAGTGTCCATGACATCATGGACACTTTGAAATACTAAAATATCTAAAAACACATATTACCCACATGAAAACCCCATGCAGGAAAGTGTTTCTTGTCTCCCAAACATAATTAAAAATAATCGACAATCACCAGTATATACTTGTGCCCTCGCGCTGACTTGGGCAGCAGCCCCATATATGTTCATTGCTATACGTGAAAATGGCACTTCAATCAGCATGCTAAGCAAAATCAGAGAACATTAGCAAAAAAAAAACATGGGTATACAAGAGCAGGCACATAAACACATTGATTAACTTACATATTTCCCAAGTATTTGAGCCTATATGCCAGATTCTGGAGCCTATGCCAGACCTATTTTTTTTTTTAGAAAACCCTACAATTCATTATGATATAAGAACGATTCCTGTGGAACACTTTGTATCTATACAAACATTTTATAGACAATGCAAAATAATTGTGTACAGGGTCAATGAGCTGTGTGACAACGATGAGAGTAGGCTGAACATTTCTCAATCAAATATTTTAAAGCACCAACCCCAGTCCCATCATATTCCCATTTCCATAAGAGGTTAGTTGTTCCTCTATTCTTTTTTTTTTAATGTTTTTTTTTGTGGCTTTCGCCTTTATTTTATATATTTTATGGAGGGATAGACAGTAGGCTGACAGGAAATGGGGAGAGAGATGGGGGGAAGACATGCAGTAAAGGCCGTCGGGATCGGGAGTCAAACCCGCGGCACACTGCCAGACTGGGTTACCAGCCAAGGTGCCTGGACCACTGAGCCATGGCCCAGGCTGTTCCTCTATTCTGACATTAATTTATAGTGCAACAGAAGCATTATGAATTCAAATGTATTGGGTTGCCAAAAAAGAAGAAGAGAGGAAGGGCTATGACATTCATCATAATCAATTTTACTTACTATACAGCTGGCGTCCAATATTCTATTAAATATATTCTATATTCTCTTAATTTATCATCTTTCAAATGTCAGTGAAATTAGTCACTGCGCACAACATCCACACGTACAGTGTAAAATACACACGAACATAAGGAATTGAGCAAAATAAATCTCATGTAAACACACACTCAAACCCACGCAGCACAAATGTAAACACATTCAAAATCAGTCAGACAGCCCAGCAAGCAGGCCTAAAAATAGCATTTGCTATGGGTATCATCAGAGGGTGCAGCAGACAGTTAATTGTTTGTGTTAATTCCCAGTCCTCCAGAGGAAGCAACAATAAGCTAATAGAGCCACCCTTGTGAATACAGAGTCATTAGATCAGACGCCAGTGTCTGCTTCAGGGGCAGCAGCAGCAGGCCCTGCTCACTGTCTCAGGAGATAATTACACTTGTCATTTTGAGGCAATATTTGTATGTTTTATGTTTGCCAGGAGGTCATGTTTTCACCCCTGTGTGAGTGTGTGTGTGTGTGTGTGTGTGTGTGTGTGTGTGTGTGTGTGTGTGTGTGTGTGTGTGTGTGTGTGTGTGTGTGTGTGCGTGTGTGTGTGTGTGCGTGCGTGCATGCGTGCGCAAGGATTTTGTTGGCCTAAAAACACAGCACAACCACAGCAGAAGTAGGTTGGGAGTGGCTTATTGTCACTATCGGCCGGTAACACACAGGAGTCTGTCCCCACCACAATGTGTTAGGCCCCTGGGAGATGGATTGCTGAGGTGGAGCGCCACACCTATCATCAGCTCCCAGTCCTTCCCGCACAACTTGCTGCACCCAAGCTGTGCTACAGTACTCACGCTGAGTTGGCGGTGCCCAGGATCGAACCCATGAATTTGTGGTCCAAAGGCGAGAGCTCTACCGACTGAGCTATACCTGGACATAAACCATCAGCTAAAGCTGATCTGCCAGCACCAGAGATGACTGACAGGAAGAAAGAAAGGCCAAGTTTTCTCAAGAAGTGTGATCGTCTGATGTGGGCAGGTTTCTCAATTAGTCAGAACAGACTAATGAAGTATTTAAAACGGTGTGATTTTCTTAATTCATAATTCACAGCACAATCGTCTCTCCAGGCTATGACATAAGCAAGCACCCTTCAACTAACTAACAAATTACAATGCTCCTGGAACTAGCCTATTGAAGGCATTGCAAATTTTCCGGCATGACAACACAGTGTACTGTATATAAATAAACAACCTGACAATATTATTTTAAAAATCCAAAATTATTAGAGCCACAGGCCAGCTTTCTACTAAATATGTACATATAATTGTCACACACACACACACACACACACACACACACACACACACACACACACACACACACACACACACACACACACACACACACACACACACACACAATGGAGACATATTAGGGCAGTTTTGTCTAATACACCTTTCTAGTTTTTCTGTTTTGAGGGGTTTATGATGGCTGTGTGCAATGAGTGGATGAAAGAGGAGATCAATAATAATTACATACCCAGTTTGCAATCATTCTGTATCATTTTCCTCTCATGCTCATCAATTGTATAATTCAATATAACCAGTTAGAGTGCCTCGACTTTACACGCAGAAAGCCATCTTGCCCATAATCTGGAACGGAATGAAGCCTTTGTGAAGTGAACCCCCACCCGCCCCCCCGAAGTGACGGATGAAGGTGTATTGACCCCTGTGCAGACTGAGGACAGTTTGCTGTGATGTCAGCGAGGCAGTGGAGGAGAGCTGATTGTTTGGTTTACCACCTGTGGTCAGGAGTCTGGAAAAGATTGCCGGCCACCTACTGTGGAGTGCTGCTGAGTGACTGATGGCTCTGCCTGTCTGCAGGCAGGATGATGCGAGAGAGAATGTGGATGTGGATGAGAGAGAGAGAGAGAGAGAGAGAGAGACAGAGAGCGAGAGAGAGAGAGACCTGATGGGTCTCTACAGCAATGTGTTTAGTTTCCAAGATGGCCGCAACACCAGGAGGGGGTGGGGCGGAGGTGAGCGGGTGGGGTTGACATATGCCCTTACTGGGCTGCGTTCACACATTCAAGACACCTGTCTTGTGTCTGTGTTTAATGGCCGCTCCAATGCATTTCCACTGGAAGCCCATATGGTTTGACCAAACATTTTTGTTTGATGGGGGGAGGGGGGGCAGAACACATCCATCAAAGCTGTGTTCAGACACAAGTCAGGTGTCAGACACAAGGCAAGTGTCTTGAATGCAGCTCAGTAAGGGCATTTGTCGACCCCGCCCGACCGCTCACCTCTGCCCCACCCCCTCCTGGTGCTGCGGCCATCTTGGAAACTAAACACAATCTAAACAGTGGGAGAGGGGTGGGGCCGAGAAAGACCCTTATTGTACATAGCCAGCACGTCGTGAAAGCAATTAAAACAGCTTGCGTTTCCGTGTCGGGTCTGGACCTTCAGCCCAAAGTCTCCCGGGGAAGGGAGACCCTATCGCGGCGCTGTCGGTCTGTCACTGACCTTCGTCCCCAGGCTGCCCACTCTGATGTATATCTCGGGGCAGTAGGAGGTCGAGAAATGACAGAGTTACCATGTGGGGGTCCCCGGGGGTCCCTGGAACATCCAGACCCCCAGAAATGCGGCCAGGGGGCCAGGCCGTTTCCGGCGAGCCGCCCCGCGTCCAAAACGGTCGAGAAATGACAGAGTTACCATGTGGGGGTCCCCGGGGGGCCCCGAGGGTCCCTAGAACATCCAGACCCCTAGGAATGTGGCCAGGGGGCTGGCCTGGTTCCGGCGAGCCGCCCCGCATGACAGGGTTACCGTGTGGGGGTCCTCGGGGGTCCCTGGAACATCCAGACCCCCGGTGATTGCACCACTCAAAAATCTAAATTCTAAGCAGCAGAAAAAGTAACAAAACCATGACAGTGTCAAGCTGTAAACACCAGCATTGTTATTACCATCTGCTGCATTAGATTAAAAGCTCATCATTCTGATTAGACAAAGAATTTTCTGTTTTCTGTTTTGCACTCTGTGTGCGTGCGTGCGTGCGTGCGTGCTTTCAAAGTTTGCAGGATTGGCCCGTTTTAAACAAAGCCTCAAATCATGAACTTTCCTACTAGGATAAGGAATATATCTCACCCTTTTCACATTGGCCTGTTATAGCGGCACCAACAGGTGGATTTTTGCAAAACGCATTTTTGGAACAAAATGCCTAAAATCATCCAATTGCCATCCAAGGCATAAGAAGAAATGGCACCCTTTTCACATTGGCCTATTATAGCCACCTGCCCTGGTGGAGACCTTTTCTAGTTTTTCATGTAATTTAGAATTATTCTTTCATGATGGCACAGGATAGCTGCAAGGAGGACATTGGACTTTTTCCCCCCTTTGTTTTATCCAGAACAAAAATGTCAATAGCAGAGTTTCAGTTCACATTTCATCTTCCTTCCCATTTCTTCAAATCGACTGGAAAGCTATTTAAAAAGATGTTTTCGAAATTCAGAAATAGCAAAATACTAGGCTTACGAATCAACTCCTCAAAGACAGCAGGCAGCAATATTGTCAATATGACATTGGGGCCTGAATGCTCTTCACTTTTCAGATATAATATTCACATCTCCACCTAATGTTCTCACCAACCAGCTCAGCCTCCAGTACTGGTCAACACTCTTCAGCCACTGGGAGTTGTGGAAAAAGTACTCACGGTAGCCCAACATTTTCATTAGATATTGGTCAAAGTTTCATGTGTAGAAAGATTTGTGCATTTTGATCAAAAATCCAGGGAGTAGACAGATTTTAATATAGTTTTCACATAATTACTGTAAAGTTGCCCGAGGGTCAAGGCTCCAAAAACAGTCAGCGATGCTTTTTTGTGGGTTTTATTTCTCCAAACTCCAATGCAGATCATCACAGTGAAACGATATCCAACAGCAAAACAATACTGGCCAAAAATGCAAAATAAAGAACTCACAATACTTAAAGCAAAACGTAGGACAAAGGAACACGGAGCAGAACTGCCCTAGGCTATGCCCCTGAAATGGGCCCTAGCAGCTCTCTCACTGGGCTGTCGGCATGTTGCCTGCCCAAACATAACTGACTTACTCTGCCTGCAGTCTCCTTTTTATAGGAGAGGATCCTACCACAAACAGAGAACCAATTAACATTAAACAGCTGATCTACCAGCTCACAAGTAACATACGAACATGAATAAGTAACCAATTAAATAGATGTTCTATTTTAGACTAAACATCATTTAGGTTTGCATTCAGTTCAAAAGATAATAGACATACTTTGCTCATCAACCTTGTGAAATACCCCTACTCCTCAACAGTACTTGGCACCTTTCCCCTCCTCTTAAGCCGAATGGTTGAGTCCAGCTCTGTTTCGGCAGTTCAGAATTAGAGAGAAGTGTGCCAGCACTGCAGCGGCCATACAGGTGACAAACAATGAGCAAACACTTACAATAAACTGCATGTTTTACCCTGCCAGTCTGTGTGTATCATTTCATTTGTGCATCATCGTGAAACATTGATATCATTGTGAAACATGAATAAGTTGTGAATGCATTCAACAGTATTGACAATTATAAGTTAGGACATGTCTGCCCCACTACCCACAGACACTTCAGTTGCCTCCAACCCGGCCGGTTAATAAATGGAAGCACCTTTGTGGTGTGTGCGTGCGTGCAATGTCCTTAATCAGCGTGTGTGTGTGTATAGGGCACGGGCTGCCCCGTGACATTTACAATAGTGGGTTATCTAAAGGTCAGAGGTCAAAAGTCAGAACACGAAAGTTGTTCAGCATGTCTGTCATAGCCCTCTACCATATTGCCAAGTTTTGCGAAAACCGTTCTGCAGTCTGCAATATTTGGCGGAAGAAGAAGAAGGAGAAGAAGAAGAAGAAGAAAAAAACCACTTCCCAAGGCACTTCGGGATTGGTCCCTCAATAAACTATTGCTATAGGACAGATGTGACAGTGTGGTCATTAGTTTTCAGGGCCTGGCGAGGTTTAATCACAGATTTCTACAACAGAGAAAACAGGGACGAGTCAGCTTCCAATTTTCAGGGTCAGCCGATAAACGTCATGTCTCGAGAGACGAGAGTCATGTCATTTAAATCAAAACACTGGGGCACAAACTATGTTGATTGTCCCATAAAGTATTTGAATAAAATTCAAAAACTAATTATAATTCTGTTAAGAACCATTGAAACAAGGAAGAGGACTTAAACCGCCTCGCGTGCACGTTCACTACATTTCCTTTGATCAGGTTGCGTGCTAGAAACAGGATGATGCTCAACATGCAAAGCGGTCAAAGGCCTGGCTCCAATTGATCAACACACAAAACATAAAAGCCACATACCCTGTAGCGCGACAGTGTCATGTGTCAAAAAGAACAGATCTACAAAAGAACAAATCTACAAGCTGAGATCTGAGACTCAGCATCATCTAGCAATGACATCATTAAATCTACAACCCCTTGTGAACGCATCTATTGAGCCCATGGATTCACCTGGTGGTTGAAGATCAGTTCATGTTCAAAGAATCCCACATTTCTGATCCCATGGTTCTTACTAAGACCTGAAGGGAATTCATTGCCATGACAAAGTTTGAGGTGAGAACTTTCTTAATAAGATCCATTGGGTACGAGGATTACAGCCAGGCCCTTTGTAAGCCAAACCCCAAAAACGTTGGCAGCTAGCAGACCCACGATCCTGTCAGTAGTACACTACATAGTATAGGGATATAATAGCTGTGCTTCTTCACTTGTTATATTGATTTGATGATATCAAAGTTGGAATGCCACAGGCCAATTTTCTACTAAATATGCTGCCAAACTCTTATATAATTGTTAAAACACTGTATTTCTGTTGACACATACACGCACGCACGCACGAAAGCACGCACGCACGCACGCACGCACGCACACACGCACACACACACACACACACACACACACACACACAGGTGTATATTAACTTTTTTTGTACAGGACAGCGCATATTGATGAACATTACATACAAAATGTAGTTTATTAGTTAGTAGTTATTTAGTAAGAATGCTATTTTTCATCCGTAGTCCATACAAAAAACAAAAGCACATAAACAAACCAAATGCAGAAAAGAAAAAAAAAATATATATATTATTCCGTCCTCACGGTCGTGTATCCGAACAACAGCTTGACAGATAGCTAACAAAAACTCCAGCAAAACGTTTTCTTCAAAAGAGTATGGCTTTACTGATGGTCGTTTCTGTAAAAAGACATATCAACTCCAAAGGCTTAGCTGACAAGAGAGAAACTGCTTGACATGCACACTGTTTGCTGCTCTCTGCACTAATGAGCACATGGAAATAAAGCCGACATAAAAAGGCACTACTTCAAAATGTCCACTAGGGGTCAGAAATCTCTTAAACTGAACTGGTGTCATAACACTCCCCGCATGGTATACTAACAAGTATGCCACTATAAACTACTCCTTCTGCTATAGTCCGAGTTTGGAGTGTCAGTGAAGGGAGGTTGACAGGTTAACAGGAGGGGCCGAGTTCGTAGACCGAAGCTTTGGCTCCGTTGGGAAGGCTGCTGAATGTGTCCTGAATGGACTAGAAGGTGCCAACAGACTGCAGCTGTACTGACTGCATTTGCACCTGCTGCACAGGGGGAAAGGCTGAGGAAGGGGGTGGCTTCCCTGTTGATAACGATAAGAAGGGCTCAATTGGGTATGTGTAATCATTTTTTGGCCAAGGGTCGGTTGTGTGAGAGGACTGGGAATGTCTGTAGCTTGGACGTAGTGTTTCCTCTCTTTCTCCACACTGCATGTCCTTCGCAAAAGTGATGCTAGGCTCTGTAACCTCTGACCCTGTGTATACAGCTTGTGGAGGAGTGAGGGGTTCAGAATGTGATTCCTCAGAAGCTGGCTCTTTGGCTGCACTGGCCACTGAAGGAGCAACCTCCACCTCAACGTGTACAGGCTTCACGGTGGAGGTCAGCACTGCTGTTGTATGCATGGCTTGGATAGGCTGTGACTGTTCTACAGTCACATACTTGAGGGCTTGGATGTATTGCGGTTCTCGTACCTGGCCCTTGTTGGCTGAATGTATCTCTGAGGGTCTGTCTGCCCCAGCGTTTGGCTTCAAAACCTTGCCTCCAAGGTCATCTGTGTTTGTCGGCAGAGTTAACTCCTCTGGGCATAAAGGAGTGTTCAATTGGGGTTGCTTTGTCAATTGTGGTTGCTGTGTAGGAGCGCTGAATCTCGCCTTTTCGGAGACTGCTCCAGTACATGGCATGAGAGATGAGGTGCGTACATCTTGTAGCACGTTTGTCCTGAAGACATTCACGTTGGATGGCTTTTTGGCTCCCTCAAGGCAGATCTCACCCACAATTACCCAGCCTAAATCCAGTCGCTGTGCAAATGGAGTATGGTGCGGACCATTGTGCTGCTCGCGCACCTTGTGTACGCTCAGAATGTCCCGCCCTAGCAATAGAAGAATGGGAACATTGGGGTCAGGTGGTGCTATTTTGCCTATGAGTGGTTCAAGGTGAGGGAAGTATTGTATGATGTCGGGTGAGGGAATTTCAGATCTGTCATCTGGGATAGTATTACACTCCAGGAGTGAGGGAAGTGCTACCTTGGTTTTCCCATTGAGTGATGCAACAACAAAATTGCTGGCTTTCCTGCCTGCTGTCTGCTTTGTGCCTGAGCACGTCTTCATAGTGTAGGAGGCTGCATCTCCACTGATGCCAAACAGGTTGAAGAACTCTGACTTCACTAGTGACCTGTTACTCTGGTCATCTAACACTGCGTACATCCTCTCAGCCTTGTCAGGACGATTAGCAGGGTATACTTGAACTAGACACATTTTGGAACATGATCTGGGTCCGTTAGTCTCGCCGCAGATTTCTGTGCACATGGAGGTGACTTCAGGTGATGAACCGCTCTCTCCCTCCCCGCCGTGCTCTTGCTCTGTCTCCAAGTCTCCCACTGCCCAAGGAGCTGGACCTGGGTGCAATGCAGAGATATGCCTATCACTAACACATTCCCTGCACCTCACATAAGCCTTACAGTCCTTAGCGAAGTGCTTTGTAGATGCACAACACCGAAAGCAGATGGACATTTCCTTCAGAAAAGCTTTCCTGTCATCTAGATGCCTGTTTCTGAATTCACGGCACTTGGCTAGAGGGTGTGGCTTGTTATGGATAGGACACTCACTGTTTGGTTCAAGTTCTCTTCTAGCAGGGGTGCTGTCCTGGTCCTCTGAAGCCGTGGCTGACACCTCAGTTTTCCTTACTGAGACTGGTGTCTGATAACTGTACTTGAAAGGTTTCTCTGGCTTAATCTGGGATGCGTTGGTCGTCAAGATCCTAAAACTTGGGTCATTGCGAGCTCGAGCTTCTTGGCTAATGAAATCACAGAAGAATTCAAATGGGGGAAAAGATACTAGGTGCTCAGCTTTGTATCTGGAACCCCGTGAGATCCACTTTTCTTGGATGTTGTAAGGCAACTTCTCCACAACGGGTGCAATACCACGTGGAGTGTCTAGATACCCCAAACCGGGCAGGTAACCCTCATACTTGGCTGATTCCAATTCTTGGAGCAGGTCACTGAGCTCTCTCAGTTGCATAGGATCTTTATTGCCGATCTTGGGGAAGTTATCCAGCCTGTCGAAGAGGGACTTTTCAATGACTTCTGCAGAGCCGAAGCATTCTTCCAAGCGTTGCCAGGCTTTGTGCAGGCCGAGAGATGGATCACCTATATGCACTGCGCGCATTCTTCTCACATGCTTTGCTGACTCACTCCCTAACCACTTAACCAGAAGGTCAAGCTCTTCATTTGGACTGAGTAGTAGACCGTCAATGACATTTGTAAAGGATGTCCTCCAAGCCAAGAAATTTTCTGGTAAATCATCGAACTTGGTGAGGCCAGAAGTGACAAGGTCTCTGCGTGCTAGGTACCTAGCCATGTCACTGATGTCACTTGTGTCTCCAGTTGCAGTGGGTTTGAATGGTGAGCTCTGAAACTGACTAGGAGTTGTTTTGTTTGGTATGCCCTGAAACCTGCTGGGAGTGGGCAGTGCTGGCCTTTGCCTACTGGTTTGGTGTAATGGAGAAATGTGTTCATGCTTGTTGCTGGGGAAGCGCTGTCCTTCATAAGGAAGAGTTAAACGCTGTCTTAGGGGTGTGGGTGATCTCAGTACGTGGACTGTTGGCTCTAGATTGGCCATAGCTTGCATATTGTCTTCAGCAGACCGCTTCTCATCCTCAGCAGACTGCTTCTCATCTTCAGCAGGTAGCCGTAGGCGTGACTGTTGTTCTACGTACTGCTGTGTGCGTTGGGTGATTGCATGAGTGATAGCTTCTGCAGCATGACTGCCTTCTGCAGCACGACTGCCTTCATCCTCTTCAGCTGCCTCAATGACATTTGCCTCAGCAATGGCTGCTGCCACTTCTTTATCATGCTGCAAGGTTTAGTTTGGCCTCTAACTGGGCTCTCTCAATCATAATCTGTGCTTCCTTCTTGGCATACTCAGCACGTGCGCGTGCAACTTCCACTTTAACACGTGCCTTGACGGCTGCCGAACTGGTTGCAGAAACATTAGACTTTCTAGTTTTGCAAGAGGCTACAGACCTTATATCCATTTGGTCCACCTCCAGTGGTTCTTTGCTTGGCTCCTCTATAGATTCAATAATCTCTTCCTCTTTTGATGCCATCATGCAGTATTGGTGTATGCTTGGCGTGAGCAAGGGTGATGATGATGATGTTAAGCACTCGCTGTGAAGATTCCTCTTCTTGTGACGATCTGCCCGCTGAGTAGATGTCTTTTTACTATTCCGTCCTCACGGTCGTGTATCCGAACAACAGCTTGACAGAGAGCTAACAAAAACTCCAGCAAAACGTTTTCTTCAAAAGAGTATGGCTTTACTGATGGTCGTTTCTGTAAAAAGACATATCAACTCCAAAGGCTTAGCTGACAAGAGAGAAACTGCTTGACATGCACACTGTTTGCTGCTCTCTGCACTAATGAGCACATGGAAATAAAGCCAACATAAAAAGGCACTACTTCAAAATGTCCACTAGCGGTCAGAAATCTCTTAAACTGAACTGGTGTCATAACATATATACAGTATGTAAAAAAAAAAGTAGGTCGGGTTTACTATGAAAACCTGCATTTCCTGTCAGTCAGTCAGTGTGTGCTTAGATCTCCATATATGGAGCTGACCTGTTCTGACATTCCATATGTTGATCTGACCTCATCAAACCCTGTACACTCAAGACACGCTCCATATATGGCCAGACCTCATCAAACCCTGTGTACACTCAAGACACTGCCCCCACTGCCACCCTTAGATCTCCATATATGGAGCTGACCTATTCTGACATTCCATATGTTGATCTGACCTCATCAAACCCTGTACACTCAAGACACGCTAGTTATATGGCCAGTACAGAATTCATTCCATATGTTGATCTGACCAGCTGAATGATGACATTC
This sequence comes from Electrona antarctica, assembly GCF_951216825.1. Taxonomy (NCBI): domain Eukaryota; kingdom Metazoa; phylum Chordata; class Actinopteri; order Myctophiformes; family Myctophidae; genus Electrona; species Electrona antarctica. The sequence goes on along the minus strand of NC_136796.1, from coordinate 24,142,867 downwards.
ATACATTATGATCAGGGTACCAGAGAAAATGACAGACTCAACATGAATCTAATCTTACTACTATAATGTTCCGCCATAGGAACACGAATACACAAACATAAGACACGTTACGGATTCAAAGTTAATTTCTCTTTTGGGTATTGAGCTAAAAGGTTTGGGAACCACTGGTCTAGAGGAGTTAAAGGGTTAGTTCAGATTTTTTGAACTTAAGTTGTGTGAAATACTTGCCATTAATATAGTGGTTGCAACTGTATTAATTGATTGCCCGAGTCCTGTGGTGGGAGTTCTGCTCTGGTTTTGGTGAAATATCAAGTAGTTCCGGTCATTTTGTGGGGGGCACTGGGGGCCACGCAGTAAAAGTAAATGAATCCACAAAACTAACGTAATTTGTATTGTTGACCTATTTCTAAAATATTAGTGCAACTTCCGTTCTTTTTTTACCCCTCTATCACACAGAACTATGTTTTTTGTGTCCATATCACTACGCCCAAAAAATAGTTCCATGTGATAGAGGGGTCAAAGTTGAACGAAAGTCGCGCTAATATTTTAGAAATAGGTCAACAATACAAATTACTTTCGTTTTGTGGATTCATTTACTTTTACTGCGTGGCCCCAGTGCCCCCCACAAAATGACCGGAACTACTTAATATTGACCAAAACCAGAGCAGAACTCCCACCATGGGACTCGGGCAATCAATTAATACAGTTGCAACCACTATATTAATGGCAAGTATTTCATACAACTTAAGTTCAAAAAATCTGAACTATCCCTTTAATGTCTTTTTAGACTTCCAATTCCAGAGAATCTCTAGTATATGAGAGGGTAGTGCTGTCGTCAGAGGTTGCATAAAATAGTCCACAAAAACAGATGTATTTCTGTTAATGGTGTAATAGGCTATAGCTGTGTAGATATGCCTTGGGGCATATCAATAACAATGTATTTACACCAGCAGCTTCCCGTGAATATCTGTAGTGTAGATATTGGAAAGATGCAATAAATGTGGTGTGTCAAAGGTTATGATGAGTGACAGCCTCATAAATAAGTGAGGTGTGTGCTCCATCAAGAGCTCTGGTGGTCCGAGCGGAGCAAAGCCAGCAAAGCTGGCAGCAAAGCCCGGCAGTAGAGCAGACAGACCCTCAATGTTTAAATGTGGAAGCTTGTTTGAATTGATTTATACGTTTTAAATAAGAAATAGCAAGTTTAAAACAAACAATGTGCTACTTCCATAGTCTTTTTCTGAGCGTGTCTACTCCATGACTACTTCAGAGCACAGTAAGCTTCTTCTGACAGCTTGCCGCTGTCTCGCATGCAGCATCAAAGTTAACTTTACAAAACCTTCTATTCTTCACGCTTGGCTTTTTGCTTTCCCCATCTCCTGCCATGGTGAAGAAATGGGTGGTCGCTTCTCTCCGTAGACTTTGTATCGGACCTCGCCGTATTCTCAGAATGTCAGCTGCTGGAGTGAATTTAGTATAAATGACATGGGGAATTGTCATCATGCATGTTGCTGGTTGAAATAGTGATAACACTTTGTTCTAGTAAGTAAGACAATAAGATAATAAGCGCAAAAGGGATAACACCAAAATAAAAGTCCTTGTCTTGTTTCCATTTCGGCTCTATACAATCAATTAATAGACATGACATGATAAATAACAACAGAAATTCAATATCATCAATAACAACAAAAAAATCTATATTATTACAGGAAAATATAAAACACTATGTACAGAGTGGGGGAAAAGGTGATCATCTGTTTAAGGGAGCTGCTGGACCTGCTAAAAGTCAGATTTTCAGGGCTGTTTTAAAATCTGCATTTTTTTAGGGAGGAGGTAAGGGAATTTCACGCCTGGCAGGCCATGGCTGTAGAAGGAGAATTTATTTGTTTTGAAAGTGGGTGGTACCAGATCGTTGTTCACGCTCCCTCTAGTATTGTACTTCACTCACAATCACAAGTACACAATCATATATATCCCATTTAATGACATATGGACCCTTAGGCGGTATTTCTTCCCTTCTCCGTTTCCATCCCACTCTGATACACAAACCGACTGTCAGAGTACCAAAGGGGCAATCTCTCTCCCCCCAACACTTGACTGCTAAAGTTAACCCTCACAGGAACCAGGGTCGACAAAGCAATTCTACAAGTATCCTGTGGCTGTTGAACATTATGTAACCCCCACAGGTAATCTCCTCACCATAGAGGACCTTCCAAACACAGGCAAATGGACTCACTGCGTGGATCGGAGGTAAACTCCCCAGGCTGTCAAGCCTGTCATTCATTGACTCGTGTTGTCAATGTGCCCTTTGGGGGTTAAACCGAAGCCCCGCAGGCACCGGACGGTCTCTACACCACCTCCGTGTGTGGAATATTATTATATTATTAGTGTATCTGATGAAACACCCTGAGCCCTGTAAGGAAACATCAGTATCATACTGATGCACCGACATCCAATAGCTTGCTTGGAGATTAACAACCATGTGAGTCTCTGCACACAAGAGGACGTCTCTTTTTTATCTCAGGAATGTGATGAAATTAACGTATGTTCTTATAATCTTTGATCCAGTTTATGTACGTTATGTTTACAGGAGTCATTGATTGATATGTCAAGTATGTATCCATTACTCATTTCATGGTGAATTCAATGATGAGGTTAGTCTAATCTATGTAGGCAGAGTTTTAGATCAGAGAAAGAATTAACTAGACAAGAGTTAGAGTAGAGGAAGAATTAACAGCCTGAGATTGTGTCTCTCAGATCTCATCTCATGCCCAGAGGGTCAGCCGACATGCCCATATGCAAATGAGCAGCTCCTCTCTTCTTCGCAAAAACAAGCTACAGCCAACTTTTGCCCTCTTGAAAATCTTGCCTAATGGACTCACACACCAAGTCCGTGTAACATTAGTCTCCCGTCTGCCACGACAAACCAAGGCCCGCAGACTGCAGAGCCAGAGTCCTCAACTGCACCAAAGCACCCACCCAAACTTGATGAGATGCTCCCACTCACCCCAGCCCACAGATCATCTGTCGTCTCTCTCGGCATCTGACTGTTGGCTGAGATCCTTCAAAGAACAGGTCAGCTCATTCAATTCGGCTCTTGTCCATGATAAGATTATTATTACTTAAGTTAGGACTACTTTATCAGAAGTCAAAGTTAGTCCAGTTAGTTACTTTCACTCTTTTTACTTTCACTTTTCACTACGGATGCACGATTAATTGGTAGCATAATCGGAATAGGTCATATCGGCCATAACAATGCCATATCGGTATCGGAAAGGTCTCAAAATAATACAGATTATTTAATCGGTTTTCACCCACATTTATTTTTAAATGAAAGAAATCATCAATGAGTTCAATATGAGTCAAAAGTGTCTAGTACCTTTAGTATAGAACAGCAGCCAAATCAAATAGGTCTATGATGAAAAAATATATATAAACTTTAAAATTTTCTACATTTAATTTGTGTACTCATCTCATTCAGTAGTCATTCAGTTGTGAAAACACTAAAACAGACACTTGGAAAAGATTATAGGCTATTTATTGATTGATTTATTACTTTATTAACATGCTTTGGGCCAATAAGCCCCTATAGGGCCTAGACTTTTCCATTGTGGTCCTCTGTATAATAACGGAATCGGTCAAAATCGCGAATTGGTATCGGCAGATATGACCCTGCAAATAATCCTAGATCGGATATCGGTCATAATTTCATAATCGTCCACCCCTACTTTTCACTTCTTTCATCTCTTGTCAGTACAGTTTCCATAGCTCCTGTTCTATATTCCCCACGTATAGGAAAAAAAGAGACTCAATGCAATAGATGCTTCATTGCGCGACAAAAAGCTCAATGCTCTTCCCCAGACTGATATATTCCCCACATTGCACTGACCATGTTTTGTGATCCTACTGTAGGGATTTTAATCAATAATTTATTGCATTGACTTTAAAATAAATTCTGGGTGATTCTGTAATTCATTGATTGTATTGCTTTATTGTCACTGCACATTGTTTGCTTTAATCATATTTTAGTGTGCGATCAAATGAATAAGTAGTTGTTTAATAAATGAATCATAATCATATCATAATGAACAATCTGACAACCCTGGCTCAGAAATAATTATGTCCTTTGGACAGTATGATGGGTTGTTATTAACTGAGTTGTTAATCCTGGAGGCAATCAGAAAGGATGATTTATGTCTGTAAAGCAAAATTCACAATGCAATTGTTCTGCCTCTGTGGGATTTGCGGGCCATTCTATTTTTGTTATCATTTACGGCCAATCACGTTGTTGTGAATGCACATGCGCATCACCGTCCGCTGCATCTGCTGCAGCATCTGGCTGTTCGGTGGGTCACATGTGCGACTTTTAAACAATGACTCTCTGGTAGTCCCCCATGTCACATAAAGATGCGCACGCGCACACACGCGCACACCAACACGCGCGCACACACACACACACACACACACACACACACACACACACACACACACACACACACACACACACACACACACACACACACACACACACACACACACACACACACACACACACACACACACAGCACACACAGCACAAGTGTGGCTGTGCTGTGGGTGCATCAATTTGCGAGTGTCAGTGTGTGGCATGGCTTCAAGCCAAAGTGGACGACACGGACACAATTCTGTGTGTCAGCAAAGGCAGTGTGGGTGAGAGAGGGATGGATAGAGCAAACAGTGAGAGAGCGAGAGAGAAGGAAAGTCTGCTACAACAACCAGCTGGGTGAATAGCAAAAAAAAGAAAAATGGACAGCTTGGAGGCTAAAATGTAATTTGTGGATCACGCCTCTTTGCCTCACTGTATTACGACGTGCCACCGCAGGGTCACGTCATCTCAGCTTTGGTCGCACTTTAATCCACAAAACCCCCATGTCACCGACTGGCCTCAAAATGGCTGCCAGGAAGCCATTAACCTGCCTCGTCCAGTTATATGGAGCCACTTTCTCTGTTGCCCCCCCATCAGAAGCTTAGTAGTCTCCATCTTACTGACATATAATACACACAAACCCTCACACACACATAGACTACATACAGTATATGTGAACATTGTACAAACGTGTGCTAACATCAGCCCGTATACACTACGCACACGCCAGCACGTGCACAATCTCCACAAAGGTGACACTGGGCCTATTTATCATTGGCCTGTGGTTACCTGCTATGATGTGATGTGGTGTTAATATGCAGCCATTCTCCTATAGCCAGCAGGCATCATAAAGCTTTAATAGCTTCCTCTACCTCTGCTGAACACACACACAAATACACATACAATTACGAGCTCACACAACACACTAACAGGGTATAGAGACCTTCTGGCATGACCCGAGGCACAGCCATTAGCGCTGCTTGGCAGTATGTGTGTCTGTGTGTGTGTGTGTGTGTGTGTGTGTGTGTGTGTGTGTGTGTGTGTGTCTGTGTGTGTGTGTGTATTTTCCCCCTCTTAACTTTTTGCTTTGCTTCTATAATTCACATAGAAGCACACACACACACACGGCACGCACGCACGCATGCACACTCACAACACCACACCACACCACACCACACCACACACACACACACACACACACACACACACACACACACACACACACACACACACACACACACACACACACACACACACACACACACACAACGTTATGTTATGTCTCTGAAAAGTTCCCTTTAAAAACATTACTGATTTAAAAACCATTCTGTTACAATCTAGCCCCATCCACATCTATCTCTCTGCGTCCTCTCCAGAACGCCTCCAGGCTATTAGAATATAAAAAGCTAGCCGAGTTATTATAATAATCATTATATCATTACAGTTGAATGCCTTTTGACAGTAATTGATACGCTATATCCGCCCATTCAAATGTGCTTGAAGGGAACAATGCTCTCATTGTTTCCACACATCACAGTTGTACCACTGGGGACTACTTTTACTGTAAGCCTCCTTAAAAGTGTCACTTATGAAATTGCTCAGATACAATCAAAAGCTCTTTTCGTTGCTTGTGCTTGAAGTTATTCTGAAAAGATGCTTTTCTTGGGTGCATGCAACACGCCTTTGCTATTTTCTAAACAGTTTCTGCAATCTCTCAGCATGGATACTTAATCAGCTGACGACAAAGTGATAGAGACTAAAACTTGAGTTACTTGCGTTGCGTGCAGGTGTCAAGCATCCGAAATAGCAGAAATACAAGCCTCTTAACAAGCTTAATCATTTTCATGTCAACATTTTATAATGAATTATGGCGATTGGCATCTGTAGCACAACCAGGGCACAGGGTACATATAACTCACTGTTTTCCAACAGCTTTGGCACTGTAGGTAATCTTACTGACTACCTTTCAAAAACAATTAGTTTTCAATTACAATATACATTAATTCAAACCAAAATGACACATACAATAAATAGTGCATGAATATTCCCACTGTCACTTTGATGCCTGGATTCCGTAGCATTTATTGCTTGTAATTTAATATAAGCGAGACCAGAGCAGAGCGGAAACAAGATTATGAATATTACCCAGAACAGATTTGCTCTGCGTTTTGCAATGCTGATAAACTTTGCACATAAAAATAGAAGAAACAAAATAAAGGTTGCAGCCCCTCTCTTCCATGTGTGTGGAATAGAGAGGAATACACACACATTTGACCATCATATCAGACATATTGTTGGTAAATATATTGGGCAAAATAATTACAAATATTGCAGGGGGGTAATTGTTAGAGTTTGTATACATTTTCAAGAGTGACTGACTTGGATATTTACTTCCAAGTTTTGTTTTAGGACTTCATCAGATCTGATGAATGAAGGTGGTGTTAAGGTGGGGTGTAGGTGTAAGTAAGGTGGCATACATATTACATTGTCAATTTATTTCATAGAGCGAAGAGAACATAATCATTAATTGACCAAAGCATTATGCAGCCTGCACGCCAAAAGTCTCTCGGATTTAATCAATGTGAGCACTATGCGTGTCAGTGTTTTATTTCTAGTGTTCTAGTTCTAGTTCTAGTATTTCTAGTGTTCTAGTGTGTTCCTGTCAGTGTTGAATTAATAATAATAATAATAATGGATTGCATTTTTATAGCGCTTTTCTATGCCTACTCAAAGCGCTTACAATGGTCTATTAATTCATACATTGGGAGGTGAAGCAGCAAACAGTCGACGCCAGCATCCTCACTTGACACACCAATGGTGGCAACCACTGGAGGCAATGCGGGGTTCACATGTCGAAGGACACTTCGACATGTAGACAGGAGGAGCCGGGATTCGAACCGCCGTCCCATGGATCATTGGACAACCTGCTCTACCTCATGAGCCACAGTCGCCAACATCGCCACCTGTTCTCATGTACAGCAACCAGCCTACTTCGAGTTTATCCCTATCTGATGAACTTTGTGTTTAGCCCCCCCCCTAATTAGTCAAATTGAATGATGTAGCCTACTGTAGCTTGATAACATGGCGCTATGTTTCAGAATAAAGGTAAATGTGGAAGTCCCTCAAATAAACACCTCTGAACCTTCTTTGGTGGTTGGCAAACAAAGAAACCCCTTGGGTTACGTCACCAACCGTTCTCATGTACAGCAGCAACTAACCTACTTCGAGTTTATCACTATCTGATGAACTTTGTGTTTAGCCATTTGGGAAGCCATATACTGTTTAGTACAGTATATGTGCCATATACTGTACTAAAGTGGTTAGACTGCATGACCAGAAGCTTGCTGAAGACAGTCCTTGTTGCCCTCTACTACTGTGATGGTGACTATATGAGCCTTGGGCCAAAAGTCTAAAATATGAAATAACAAAAAAGTAGGTATAGCATCCAGTGCCAATTTCAGAAGATGGAAAATTGTGTTCATAACTGATCAAGGTCATCATTAGCCTGCAAATCTCATTTCACTCATGTCAAAGTCTGCCTCTTTTGTTACTGATGTTGTGACTGGACAACTGCCATTGTCACCTGCTCATGAAAATCTGGGACCAAACCAAAATAGGTGATGTCATTGTCAATGCATTTACTTAACCACTGACTTAAAGATGGGGTGCCATAGTTTTGTACTTGTTCTATGTGTCTGTACCACCCGGGAATAGAACCTGGGTCTCCCACGTGGAAAGCCAATTAACATCTTAACTACTAATCCAATATTCCTATGACTTGTGGGAGAGTTTTTAGGCCATCAGGCTGAGGCTGTGACTGTGAGCCACTTTGCTACATTCACCGCCCTTTTGACCTCCTCCCACGGGGAAACCCCATGCGGGTCACAGCACCAATGTAACACCCAGGAATCAAACCCGGGTCTCCCGCGTGGAAAGCCAACGTCTGCTAAAGGCTAGGCGGCTAGGCCTATGACTTGGGGGAGATATTAGGCCAGGGGCATCAGCCTGAGGCTTTGAGCCACTCTGCTACAGGACTATGAGTTAACATTACTCTAACAGACCCCCGGGTGTGGTTATAATATGCAAATATGTATTTTTGGTTTCTTCCGGAAAAAAATCACATCACTCCGTCTTTAAACCCTCTAGTCTAGCCCCTTGCATTGGTGTGGTTTGTTTGTTGCAATGAGTTGCAAGGACTTGCAGCTGTGTGGTTTTGGGCCTTGAGTTAAAACTGTACTGTACTGTGCTTTTTTCAAATCTCAGTCAAAAATAGCCGATCTACAAGCTCAAAAAGCATCGCAATGCGACAGGTTTTCAGCTTGTAGATCAGCTAATTTTGGTGGTGGTTAAAACAATAAAAACATATTTTTTGTCTTCTGTGAATCACTGCTGTTACGCATTCTAATCAACAAGCATTATAACGGACGACTGGCAATGGTGCCTCACTAATGAAAATAAATATTTCATGAATTTGGGTTTAGCTCAAAGCTATCAAGAAACAGATGGACACCAATAGGTATTAACCATTTTAATCCTCAAAAGCTGCCTTTCTGGAGGCAAGAATCCCCAGCAGGACACTGCTGATAAGCATACTAATCACTGTTTATTATCATTGAACACTGGAGGTGTGACCAGCCAATGCAATTTCATGTCCGTGGGCTCATCCCAAAAGTGACAAATATAAATGAATTTTAATAGATTAATGGAAAATGTCAAGCATTTTATTTAAAGCATTTTATTTAAATAACTGCCATTGCTGTAAGGCAGTGTTTCCCAAACATCGGGTCATGAGTAAATATCTAGTTTTAAAGAAGTTGAAAGTTGTCATTCTTCAACTTCCTTGCTTCCACCCCCACAAGTCTTTGCAACTGATCACATTTCACAACACTATGACAGGAGCGCATTCACTTTTTTTTTTGTTCAGAAATCACCCAGAATAATTAATCCATGTTTGTCACACTGTAATATTCATTCCTAACAATTAACCAAGTTAATTGTTTGACTCCTAATGACAGGCGTAATGTTTTTTTAATATAAATAAACGATCAGCATTTCTATTTTTCATTCTATCAGCAGGAGGGTGAGATTTGTTATATAAAGCTAATGTTTTGTAAAGTTTTTCATGCAGCCAATTTAAGACCTGCTTTTTAACACATACCAGTAAACAACATGTGGTTATCATCCAATTCAGCTTCCACCAAGGCCCTAAAGTACCATCCGACTATTGAACAAGCCATGACCTTGTGACTGCTTGGACTTTTGCTCTTCCTCGTGATGGACCTACCTGTAGATTATACAAAAGAAAGTTACCTTTGTGGACTAATCTGGACTATGTGGTTGAACCTGACATGCACTGATACTCTTAGGTCGCCTTCACACCAGGAAGCTTTACTGCGATTAAAACGAATCCTGCTGCGCATTGTCAGAAAGTGCGCTTCGTTTGGCAGGTGTGAAGGCTCAATCGAATCCTAATGCGCATCAAAGAACCGCATTCTACTCCGCTAAAAAACGGGGGTTTCACTTCACTTCAAAATGCAGCAGAATACGGATCACTGCAGGTGTGAATGCAATCGCATTAAACATAGGGAGTGAATGTACCATTGTGGGATGAAGAAGTTGGTATTTGGCACACGAGAAGGAAGGAGAAGGCATTATTATTCAGCGACGCGTAATGTTCCGTGGTCGTAGACACACATGGTCTAATGAAGAGATAGAAGCCCTTATTGCAATATGGCCAGACCATCATAGGCTTATGCTGAAGGTTAGACATCCATTATTGCGCATGCACGCACACACACACACGCACGCACGCATACACGCATGCACGCGCGCACACACACTCACACAGACACACACGCACACACACTCACACAGACACACACACACAAACACGTCCAGTCCCCGACGATACACACTGCAACCACGTTACCTTCACTTTACGTCCTAAAGTCCTAACTATTACTCAAAGTATATATATTTTTTACACATATAGGCTATATTTCACTCTGTAGTTTATGAATTGAACAAATTGATAAAGGTCCCTGCTGCGTTTCCAATTGCTGCGGATGACAGCGCAGTGTGAAGGCAAACGCAGCAAATTAAATATGCAGAATGGCTCAACTTCTCCGCCCATTCGCATCGAGTCTACAGAAGTATTAGGTGACCTTAATCTCATGTACAACGTCATGCTTGCTGATATTATTCTTGCACTTTGTCTATACCAGTGGTTCTCAACCTTTTCAGGCCAAAATCATATTTGAACTGGGGCAACCCTCCTACCCCCCCGACAAGCACTTTGAATTGTAGGAGTTGAGGCATTACATTTTGTTTGACTCAGTTCAACAGATAAATATTGTGAAAATAGCAGATCTATAAGCTCACAACACCTCGCAACCAGTGACATAGAGCCTGTGGGGGCCAGGGGGCCTCGGCCCCCATGGAGAATTGGACCAGGGATCTCGGCCCCCATAAGGAATTGGACCTGAATATATATGAATATATATGACGATTATAAAAACATTTTGTCTCTGCTCGCAACAATGCTTGCCTCTTTCTTTTTATTGTTTGACAATCTGGTCAATGTTTGACCAGTTTTTATAGTAGGCTTAGGCTATATATAGTTTGTTTATTACTTTTGATGCAGTAATGGTCTTTTTCTTTGTGAGGTAGGGGACAACCCCCCCCCCATATACCATGAACAGTAGCCTATACCAGTTATGCTTATGCACCTCATGTACACATGCATGTATACCCGCCCACCCCTCTCCATCTTCTCTTTCTGGGAACAACAAAAAATGGAGTTTGCACAAAAACTTCCCCCATTGTTTTACACTTGTAGCCCTGTGATGTGATGTGATGTGACAATAATGATGATTCTGATTCTATAATTTAGTTTAAAAACGTACTTACTCGATACAGTACAGGTCATGTTGCTCAGGAATACTGGATGGCGGGGTGAGTTGTCTGTACTTTCCGCTGGGGAGAGTTAGGTGAGTTGGTAAAGGGAAAAGATGGACAGCTCGCCCAACAGGTGCTCAGTGGTCGTTGGTCAATGGTCATCAGGTTGTTTATGTTAGCCAGGAGGCAGAAATAGCCAAAGGTGTGACTGGTGAGGAAGACAAACAACAGACATTTATTTAAAATATATATATATATATATTATTAGTTATTACAGTAATGTATAAATATGTGGAACTTCAGTAAAAGGGAGTGGGACACAGCCCATCATATAGCTTTTCAATTTGACCTGATAATTAATTTAATTCACCTGGTGTCCCAGGTAGGCTACTGTAGTGCAGAAACTGGTCCCCGATTAATATGCTATTCTAGGCTACTATTGTAGTACGCCATTCTAGGCTAAGGCTACCATTAGTTTCTAGTAGTTTGGGATCTGAGTACCACCAGCTCAAAAGCTCTGCATGTGTGGGAAGTTAGACTATTTAACTTCGAGTTGCTCCTGAAAAGGTAGCCTAAAGAGCGACGGTCCGCCTCTGCCTGGGAACCGTGTTGAAGCGTTATCCCTGAACAAGACGTTAATTACTCCCAATGAGCAGCTGGGTGACTTTACTGCCTCGTCTCTGCCGTGGTGACTGCAGACTGGATACAGTCCAGAGCCATATGGTCGCCGGTACAGTCCAAGAAAGGTAAAAGTCAATACAAAAACTCCTATTAGGATAAAACCAGAAAAGGCACTAGACTTGTTTACATCAGGGTCCTCCAAATTATATGGAACCCAGTTTTAAGCAGTATATAGGCCAGCATTATCATAATAAATAGCGCAATTATTGTCATAAAATCCTTAAACAAGACTTAGACAATAATACATAAAGTTTGCTTGAGTAGCCTAAATAAGCGAGCTAGGTGCCGGCAGCCGGCTGTACCAGACCTTCAGTCAGTGGGGTAGCGTTGAGCTAATTAGCCTAAAATAAAACACATTTTACTGCATGCTACACCAAGGTTATTGCCTGGAAATATACTTGAAGAAAACAAATATCTTAACTCACCTTGGCGCTGCAAACCATTGGTCCCTCCTGAGACTGAGAATCGCTGGACAGACTCAAGCTACGTGGCATTTATGCATGCAGTCACACAGGAGATGATATTTTTAAAAGTGGCGCGAATTTAATCTTCACAGACAGTCACAGTGTCAGAGCCCCTCAACTGGAGGAAATAGTCCTTTCTTGTTGTTGACTGGGAAATCCCAGCAGGACCACAATTTCATTCACTTCCTTGGTGACAATAATGTTTTTTTTCTTTTTTTTAAACAATATATTTATTGCATTTTTCTTTTTTTGTACAAACAGACAATACAACAGAACAATACATAATACATCGGACAATACAATTACTTAAAAAACAAACAAAACAAACATACAGTACATACATATAAATACAGTATATTAAAATAAGGGCACTTAGACTGGTAACAAGACCAAATAGCTGCAGAGAATACAATTAGACATTTTCAGTTTCCGCCATTACAATAAATCATTAACCGTAATATATTGGATAAACCGACAATAATGTTAATAAATGTACTATTAAGTGTAACCCAAATATTGCTTTGCAAAGAACTAAAGCTATGGATGTGAAATATTTAAACAAATTAGCTGTAGGCTCAGACTGATATGCCTGCCATGCCCTCAGGTGATAAGCTTGGGCAATGCAATGACAAATGCCTATGGGGCATGTCTGTCTGTCTGTCTGTCTGTCTGTCTGTCTGTCTGTCCATAATTTAGAGATAGAGAGTTGATTGGGTCCAAATAATTGGTCAAATTTAAACTGAAACACAACGGAGTCGCAACTGTACTTGGACTGCTTTCCTCTACACCAGATTTATGTGAGCCACTCTAACTTGTAGATCAGCTATTTTTGGCTAATGTCCCCACCCCAGAATATATGGATGCTGGGGTTCAACTGGATAAGTGGTCAGATTGGTTGACCGCGAACACTTTCATGATTGTTTTATGTGCAAAACAGGTACAACTTTAAGGGCCGATTCATACTCCTATTTTACCGCTGTTTCGGCGCTATAGTGCCGAAATGATTTCGGCTCGTCAGAAATTTTCAGTAGCACCGAAGAGCCGACTTTAGGACGGTAGCCGCCCCCCCCGAACCTCAAATGACGTCACATTATAGGCTCTACAGAGCCGAACCGACTTTTATTCGGCTCTAAAATAGGAGTATGAATCGCGCCTAACACTCTAGATTTCCTTTTCTTTTGTACTAGTTAGATTAAAGGTAAAGGCACCGGTTAGGCACTGCTCAAAAAAATTGTCAGATGAAGTTATTTTTTGACCGAATCATCATCTCATAATGTAAGAAAGCAAATAAACTATCTAACCACTTAAACCTTACATTCATCAATTGACCTGGGTCCCCCAGGAGGTCTGTACCAAGTCTCTATGCCAAAAATAGCCGATGTACAAGCTCTGCTATCTTGTTCGCCCATTATGACATGCCCAGAATAGGGATGCTAGGGTCGGGGTGGTTAATGGAGAAAGTATACCACTCCTGTCCTGTTTGCACTTGAATAATCAAATCTAAACTACTTGACTGTTTGTAGCCAGATTTATTTAGTTTTGTATTTATTTTTCCAGTATGCTGAGGATATGCATTAATTATTGTCCACCCACAAGAGACTTGACCACTGGCCGTGTGCCCACACATATAAAATACTTCATTACCCTGGAATTAAAGCACTCTTTAATTAATGTCAGTTAAATTGCTCAATTGTTGACTGTTTTAAGATTCAGTTTCAACAGAATGCTGATGAAGTGCATAGTAGTTCATTCAACATTGAGAGTCTGTAATAATTGACCATGGCTCTGTGCCCAAGCATACAGTATGTTTCCACTTCCACACTCTACTTCCAATGACAAAACTGCCAAGAAACAGATGTATTTCAATGGATAGAATGCAATTAAAAGCTGCACTATGTAACCTTCCTCTTCTATCCCTGATTTGAACCCGGTTTCCTATGAAAGTGCATGCTGACATTTTTACCATTGAGCTTAATAAAGCCTGCCTGTTTGAACAGGGGATAAATTGAATCTTGACCTTCAGGTCAAAATTTGTGTCAGATCCTGTGTATTTGACACAATGATTATTTAGGGATGCACGATTAATCGGTAGCATAATCGGAATCGGCCATAAAAATGCATCGGTATCAGAACGGTCTCAAAATAATACAAAAAAATTAAAAAAATATTCTACATTTAATTTGTGTACTCATCTCATTCAGTAGTGATTCAGTTATGAAAACAGACACTTGGAAAAGAGTATATGCTATTTATTTATTGATTGAATACTTTCTTAACAGACTTTGGGCCAAGCCCCTATAGGGCCTAGGGTTGTTTTCATTGTGGTCCTCTGTATAATATCGGAATCGGTCAGAATCGGTATCGGCAGATATGACCCTACAAATAATCGGAGAACGGATACCGGTCATAATTTCATAATCGTGCACCCCTTGAATCTAAATGTCTCAATAGAAGAGCAGGGGGACAAAATACAACCACCCCAATTGTAAAAGCTATATTGAATTAACATACTCTACCGTATAGATTGGATAAAATAAATAAAAAATCACATACGTGATAAGTGAGGGGCGCTCTTATCATCGTACATCATCATAACGCAACATGCCGATTTGCTCAGACACATATGACGTAAATTCTCCTTTCATTCTCCTTTCATTGTCAATAGCATGTAATGCGACAAAAGTGCGCTCAATACAGTGGTAAAGTCCCTGCCCATCACCACAGAGGTTGTGGGTTCGAATCCACTGTGGTGCACACAGCTTTGTCGGGCGTCTATGCGAACACAATTGGCCCGTGTCAGGGGAGGGATTAGGGAAGCGGGCGGAGAGGGTGATATTGGTCATTGCAGGTATACTCCTACAGGCTAAAAAGCAGTTTTTTGGAGAAAGTTTCTTCAACACGTACAAGTCTGTTTGAGAGGAGTATTTCTTTTTCCATTCCACCATACGTTGTGTTTGAGCCACAGAGCCCAGGACCTTGGTCTGCAGCCGACAGAAAGTTAATTACAACAGAGACTCCAGTCGCCCCCGTGGCTCTAAGGGCCACACAATGACAGGGGCCAAGACAGACCCCCTCAATCAAAACACTGGACTTGGGAGACAAAAAAAAAAGCATTTACCAGCCAGCAAGACAACTTTGGGCCAAATTGAAAGAATGAATACATTAACATATAAATCACAAAATTAATAATTTACAACGCACTCACTCAAGTACGAATATAATCAGGCCGATCTGCCTTGATTCAGTTACATTATCACAGAGCCACCAACTGATTCTTAAAAAATCCTATCCTAGGATAGATAGATGGTAGAAGTATATTATGTAGGGCGGCTGTGGCTCAGGAGGTAGAGCAGGTCGTCCAATGATCCCTGGGTCGGCGGTTCGAATCCCGGCTCCTCCTCTCCACATGTCAAAGTGTCCTTGGGCAAGACACTGAACCCTACATTGCCTCCAATGAGTTGGTCGTGTGAGCTTGCCACCATTGGTGTGTGAATGTGGGAAGTGAGGACGCTGGCGTCGACTGTTCGCCGCTTCACCTCCCAATGTATGAATGAATGAACCATTGTAAAGCGCTTTGAGCACTTGGAAAAGCGCTATAAAAATGCAATTCATTATTATGTAACTAAAGATAAACAGCTATATGGTCATGTTCAGATTGAACATCGTCTCAGAGCAAATTCTGCTGAACTGAACAAATGAATACGTGGTGCAAAAACTATTGTGGACATGATATTCCGAGGTCAAGTAGGAGGACCATCCTCCCCCGCCCACTCTTGTGGAGAGGTGTTAGTTAGTATATGATGGCAGGCAGCCCTGCATGGGTACAGAAGATGATTTCTTCAGGCACTGGGGTGAGCAGCCTTGTGAAATGAATCTGTTGCTGAACCAGCTTCTCTGGATGACTGGAGTTGTTCGGAGGGGGCGGTTTGTGTTATCATAGATAGCAGCATGTTCAAAGTGATTCTCTCTGCTACCAGGGCAGGCAGGCGTAGGAATTATCCTCTGATAAACATTCTAGGCCAGTCAAAGTACTCTTGCAGGACGCACGCTGTGCAACTCGTTCTCATCCTGAGCTTTTTGCAGGCTCTTGTGTATTCAGGGATCAGTTTTTCTTATGACGCCACCCCCCTTAAGTAAAAGTATACTGTCAATGTAGAAATAGTAAATACTCTGTTACAGGTAACATTTGGAATTCAAAATGTGCTTGATTAAAAGCAACCAGTATTGGTATCAAAATGTACTTAAAGTACCAAAAGTTGTGCATTTTAAAATGTATAGAAACGGCTGTAGGCTATATAGGGCTGAAGTGGTTACTGTATGCTTTGTGATAATAATCAAAATCTACAAAGTAATTCGTATTTAAAGTTTTCAAATAATTGTAGTGGCGTAAAAGTACAATTGCCTCTGAGATGTATGTGGAGTAGAAGTAAAATGAAAATTGGAAATACGACAGTAAAGTAAAAGAAAAGAAGAAATACCTCAAATATGGACATAAGCACAGTGCTTGAGCAAATGTACTTAGTTACTTTACACCTCTGTCTGGGACCCGTGGAATATATACCCAGTTTTTCAAGGCACCAGCAGTGCGGTTGGCGCCAGCACAAGTCAAACCCGGAATGATTAACGATGTTATTAAACTGTTCAGAGAGACTTGATTGGCCTTCTAGCTGCAGCCATTTGAGAGTGATCTGTGAGGTGAAACAGTATACTGGAACAATCTGGAGTGGAGGGGTGAGAATGTGGAGTGTGTGGGTGCATATCAGAAGGTGTGTGGGTGCGTTGGTAAATGGTAAATGGTGCATTTATATAGCACCTTTATCCAAGGCGCTTTACATAGATTGTGCATCAATTCACCTATTCACACACATTCATACACCAATGAATGGCGGCAGAAACCATGCAAGGCACTAGCCAGCACATCGGGAGCAATTTGGGGTTCAGTATCTTGCTCAAGGACACTTCGACACTAACTCTGGGGGAGTCCGGGTTCGAACAGGCAACCTTGCGGTTACCATCCAGCCACTCTACCCCTGAGCCACCGCCGCCCATGCGTTGCATGCATATGTGCGCTGTGCGTGGCATATGGGTTGATAGCATTCGAAGTGAGAGTACGAAGTGTGTGTGCGTGCCTGCGCGTGCGTGCGTGCGTGCGTGCGTGCGTGTGTGTGTTCTCACACGCATAAGAGAATTGGACCCAAAATACAGGCAACAGCAGGCAGAGCAGATTCAAACTAGGTCTCCACCAGGTCAGGTCAGGTTGTGGCCTCCTGGTGGTGCTATAATAGGCCAAAGTGATAAGGGTGCCATTTCTATATGCCTTTGATGGCAATTGGATGATTTGAGGCATTTTGTTCCAAAAATGTGTGTTGCAAAAATCCACCTGTTGGTCGCTAGAACAGGTGTGGTATAACAATGTGAAAAGGGTGGGATTTTTTCCTCAGCCTAGTAGGAAAGTGTGTGAAAAGAATTGCACGCTGCGTTCATGATTTGAGGCTTTTTGTTCCAAACGGGGCACTTTGAAACCCACTCCTTTTTTCCCTCTATATCTAATATTTTGGTTAAAAAATAGCCAATTGTGACGTGTTATGAGCTTGTAAATCCATTTTCACAGAATGTTTGCCTCATAATCGGGATGTTACGGTTCATGTGGTGAAGCAGCTGCATGGCTACTTGTAAAAAATATAGCCAATCTTGCACCTCCAAGACATTGGTGGATTTTTCCTCACCACCAAATACATGTGTCTCAAATAATTGACACACTCAAGACTCAACTCACAAACGTTTAAATGTGTAAAGTGTGGGTAAAATTCATTTCCCACACTCACAAAATATATGTCATAGCTTCTTTTAATACTTCGCAGCAGAATCAATCACAGAAATGAACAGATTTCGGGCCTTCTGCCCCAGACGAAGGCTTCGTCTTCTGCCGCAGACGAATAAGGGCTTTGACTGATTGCTGCTGTGATATATAATATTAAAAGAAGCCGTGAAACATATGTCCCGTTTTTAAAAACCACATCCAAGGGAACAGGCAATAATCCATTATCCAAAACTGGCAGCAAGGTCAAAACACATGAAGGCAGGCACAAGAGTACAAATCTGTCCAGAACCCAGAAACGCCAGACACTAGGAAACGGAAGGCTTTTAGGAGGCAAAAACAGAAACGCTGTGACGCATCTTTAAGAACTGGCAAGGAGTGAGTGAAATGAGTCCAGACGTATAATAGGCAGCAGCTGATGAGGCAAGTGCACCTATTGGGTTGATGAAGAGAGTGGAAACAGGTATTCAGTTGACCGAGGCAAGATTGAACGGAATGTGGAAAGTTGTAGTGGAGAGGCAGGGAGACGAGGAAGAGACAGACCATGACCATGAAAGTACATTTACTTAAGTACTGTACTATTGTGAGCTTGTAGATCTGCTATTTTCAAAAGATTATTATACATTTGAAAACTTGAAAAGAGACATTCTGCATGATGAGTACTTAAGTACCTTTGGTACTTTTGATGCCAATACTTTTGTACTTTTACTTTTACTTGTAACGGAGTATTTCTATATTGCAGTGTGTGAGTGACCAAGCGTGTGTGCAAAATATGTGTTTTTGGGTGTGTTAGTTATTGAGTTTACTTCCGTGTATACCAATTAGCAAGTGCATCTCTGTGTGTGTGTGTGTGTGTGTGTGTGTGTGTGTGTGTGTGTGTGTGTGTGTGTGTGTGTGTGTGTGTGTGTGTGTGTGTGTGTGTACTGTATATGACATTCATGCGTGTGAGACAAGCAAAGGTAAAACTG